>NC_044059.1:20924465-21044465 GCF_902167405.1 Gadus morhua | reverse complement strand
ACACACACACACACACACACACACACACACACACACACACACACACACACACACACACACACGCACACACACACACACACAGACACATAAACACACAGATTCAGAACAACTGACTGATAAACAGTGGCGCTGCAAAGAGATGCAGCAAAGGCAATTCTGAGACATTTGCAGCTACTGTTTTACTTTTAGTGCTTCTGTAAAAATGATGGTTTAAATGTCCGATTTATTTGACAATCAAAACTGCAGCAAGCCAAATCCAATTTCAATAGTGTATTCCCGGGGCCACACGTTTTACATCATAGCCCAGATGTCACAAACATCTGGTTATTTTTAATTAAATAAATATTTTTCCCTTGGGCTTATTAAAGCATGTTCTCGTTGTCCGTATTAGTGTATGGGCAAATAAATAATTAAATGTGTGTGTCCCCATGCCTCTTCTTCAGAAACAAGGAGAGAATGACACCGCCCTGGCCTGTCAACAGCCCCCCGCTGTGCAGTCCTATAGCCACCCCCACCCGCACTCCGAGACCCTGCTGTTCAGTCCTATAACAACCCCCACCCGCACTCTGAGAGCCTGCCGTTCCTCCTATCACAACCACCACACGCACTCCAACACAGACGCCCGCCTGTCAGACATCAACCACCTCCACAGTGATCCTTTTACATCCTGCTGGTTCAACCCTCTCCACACACACACACACACACACACACACACAGACACACAGACACACACACACACACACACACACACACACACACACACACACACACACACACACACACACACACACACATACACACACACACACACACACACACATACACACATACACGCCCACACACACATACACACACACAAACCCACTGCGTTGGCGCTCCAGTTGGACACAAAAATCGTCTGTGTTTTCCTGCCGTATAGGCGACAAAATCGCCAGAGGGGCCCCGAAGAGAGGGCGGACACGATATGACACGTTGAATTCCATTTCACTGGACCAGAAATAAAGTGAATCTCGCAAACAATCCTCATCTTCTCGAGAGAAGCATTGTGTGCCGTGTGGCCCACATTTTAGGTTTTATGCTTACCCACTGTTCTCCTCCAGCCAAATGTGAAGAGATTCAACTCAGCAAACCTCACCTTCCTTCCACATTTAATGTTTAAATGACTCGCTCCGCTCCCTCTTCGCCCAGGGAACCGGGGGGTGTCTCTTATCGTCACGCCCGACAGAAAACTACCTACTCTTCCACCCTCCCTCCCTCCCTCCCTCCCCGTCTCCATCTCGCCCCTCTCCACTCACCTGTATATCTTGTACTTGGTGGTGAATCCCTGCTGGTACCGTTCCGTGAAATCCACAAACTCCTGGGAGTGGTGGAAGGGGCCCTTGTCGGAGAGCAGCCAGCTCAGGGGCCCTCCCGAGCCGGCGGGGCCCGTCGGGGTGGCGGCGGATTCAGCCGCCGCGGCCACCACCACCGGCGCCCCCAGCTCAAGCAGCAGCACCACCAGCACCACCCAGCTCCGGAGCAGACTTTTGCATGTGAACCACCTCCATGGAGACATGAGACCCGACAGTCTAACGGAGATCCGCGGGCCGCGCATGCTGCTTCCCCCCGCCCCCACGGCTCTTCATTCTCCCTGCACTCTGGACTGGACCTAGAGAGGGGGGGGGGGGGGGAAGGAATGGATGGGAAGACAGAAGTAAGGCGGTCATTAAGGAAGGACAGAAGGAATGGGTGGACGGAGTAAGGGATATAATTATAGGGTGTTGGAGAAGGGAAGGAAGGATGGATGGGATGGAGGAAGGGAGGAAAGGAGGGAGGTAAGGAGGGATGGAGGGACGGAAGGAAGGAAGGAAGGAAAGAGGGACGGAACACCGGGGAGGAGTGGAGTGGAGAGGAAAGGAGGAGAGAGGAAACGAGAGGAGAGACAAGGAGGAGAGAAGACAGGAGAAAGGAGAGGAGAGGAGGAACAAAAGGAGATTGAGGTGGATGTGTGAGCCAAGGTGGCCAGACAAGATAAGGTGCTCATTTGGGTGGGGGTAAAATACAAGAGAAGGACAAGAAGCAGGACTTTCTGGGATCTGGTTTTACTGGTCGGGAGTGAATGAACAATACAATGGGATAGGGGGTTGTCTTTATTTGTATTGTCATTTTAATAGCCATAGTATTAATTAGGATTGGTCAAGATTACTCAAATAAAACGAACAATTATAACGCATTCATGTTTTGTAGGCCTACATACCCTATTCTACATCAATTCGTTATCCTTCTTATACCTTTATATTCCGAAAGCATTTTCTCGTTACCTGTTTCTGCACGCTGTTTCGTCTCCGATTGGTAAGAATTTCTTTTTGCAAAATCCCCTGGTCGGACAGTGAAGTTGTGTTGGTTGCCGCGGCGCATAGAAAGACGGACATCGCAAGAAAACTGACTTTTAGCGGAAAAAAGACGCACACCCGCGCGTAACCTGACTTGAAAGTGAAATACAAGCTGTCATCCCAAGTGGCGATATATATCTCTTTCGTTTTTCTTTTCACCTCGGCATATTTCCAGGGGACCCTTGAAGGTGCGCAGTACAATCCATCAGCATGTAACGGGCATGCTTCACGGCGTTTAGATAAGGGGGCACCTGCATGCGATCGGCGAAATTCCAGGACCAAGTTCACAAGAGGGAGTCCTGGCGCGGGTGAAGTAGAAGTACCACGGGCAGGAGAAACGAAGCGTAACAGTGACTTTTTCTTGAACTCATGTGTTTCGTCCTTTGTAGGCGACCTGGCGCGCGGCGCGCGGAAAAGATGCTGTGCTGATGCTGCGTCCTGCCTCCCTGCACCGTGTGCGTTAATGGCATTCGCAGCGCTCGCTCCCCTTCTTCTCACTACCACGCGATGAATGTATTCCAGGTCTCAGGCCCCCCTTCCCATTGGCTGCGGGAGAACTAGAAGAATCTAGAGTAGGAGGGCTCGAGGGGTAGCAGGCGGGTATAAGTGTGATGGTCAAAGGAATGGGGATGGCATGACTCAGTGAGAGCTGAGCTTGTTCGTGTTTTTTTTAGGGAGGAGAGATCAGCCGTCTCTGACGGAGACAGAGAACAAGGAAGGAGACGACAGCCCATAGGGGAAGGAAATTAATCACATCCAAACAAATCCTCAAGGCTCTTCTGTATAGGCTAGTCATAGCCAGAGCTGCTGCTACCCCAAACAAATAGCCTATGTGAAGGCCTCACTAAAAAGAAACGATAGCAGTCCAGTCCGTAATATACTGTAGTTTTTACTCAATCATTGAGAATGTCATCATTGGGAACTTGTTAGTTAAGTGCATGTTGGACAACCATACAAAATGTTGTTGTTGAGGATACTTGACTTGGGTGACCTCATTGGTTGCGGTCATGCTTCAGAGCTGGGATAATTGGATTGTCTGATGTGCTAAACGATGATTGTGATGGTCATGCTGATGACGGTACTAACGAGGACTCTGATGCTATAAGTGAAGATTGCAACACTGGTCGGTAATCAGCCATCCATGCTGCTCAAGTTACCGCACTCAACACCCCCACCCACCTCATAAACCCCACCCTCTCGCTTCCTGATACCTGCACTATGCAGCTTTTCCCAGTGGCAGCCTCTCTCGGCTTGAGTTGTAGGTAAAGTTATAGCTTTATAATTATAATGCTCCCATGTGGAGGGTTGGAAAATGTCGACCCTAATAAAACGACTTTAAGAGAAGAAGTCCCTGGATCGATTTGCACAAGGATATGCACGTTTCAGTCCGGAGAAACTTCCTAGTCCCGTTTATTTTTTTAATGGCTGCGGTAAAAAAAAGTCACAGTGCCAGCTTTACGTTGTGTTTATTTAGCAGCACCAACTACTGCACTGATCACCACTGAACTGAACAGATCCGCGTCGGACACATGAGTAATTAAAGTCCAGACGGTTATACACAGTATCCAGGCCTATAGCCCCGTGTTTAATCCCAGAAGTGGAGCCTCAGACAGTGCAGAGATGGGAGGGGATCACAGAGGCAGGGAGCAAACACAGAGGAGGATGTGCACCGCCTTTCAGCTTCTCTGTGGATGTTCAAAGGCTGGCTTTCCTTTTTTTTTTTTCAAACACGGATTGGATTAGAGAAATTGAACACCATTGAGTTCTCCGAATATACGAAAAAACTCAAAAGAAGAGCTCTCAAATCCATGTGGCACGGCGGACCGAGAGAGGGTTCTGGGACGAGGATGCAATGACTCGATTTGTCACAGTTTCATCACACACAATATATGTGGGGATTGGTCGCTGCTCTTTTTTTATTATTTTAGCCTTTTTTTTTTTTATCACGACCTTGCCTACAATCCTGGAGTTGCTGGCTCATGGGTGAGGACATCCTTCACAATAGGAACTTTACTGTGTAATGAGAAAGGATGGGGCCTTTTCATGAGAAGACCTCAATCTGCCTTTAGTTCCTAAGATTACTTAAACGGAACATGGTCCCGTTCCTTTCTTCCTCTATCTTCCAGTTTTCTTTTTGGAGGATTTGCGAGAGTTTGCGAGAGTTGTGATTAAAAGATGACGTGTTTCATCGATCGAGAGAGAGAAAGAGAGAGGGAGAGGGGGGGGGGGGGGGGTTCTGCCTCATTAAGACCCCAGATGTGTGTTGTCAGGCAGGGTTTTGAGCTGCATCTTCAGGATTCAGATGATCAACTCTCATACTCGCACAGACATAACCGCCTCGCCCCCCCCCCCCCCCCCCATTCTACTCACACCATAACTAAATGATGCATATGCTGCCCTTGTCTTGTGCTATATGTCTTTATTTGTACTTGTGTAAGGAGATAAACTCAGCTAGTTATTTAGTCTTTTTTATGTACCACGTATGTGTTTGTGTGTGTGTGTGTCCGTGTGTGTGTGTGTGTGTGTGTGTGTGTGTGTGTGTGTGTGTGTGTGTGTGTGTTTGCGTGTACGTGTTTCGATGTGTGTATTTGTGTGTGTGCGTGTTTTTTTTAACTGTATGTGTCGTGCTATTATTAAAGAGAGGGTGTTATTCGGCACACAAGCAAGCACACATTTTGTCCATTTGAAGGGGAAAAACAAGAACGCACACGCAGCAGTGCAGGATTGATTTCTGCCTTTGGAACCACACTTCATACTGTTACAGTGTTGTGCTAGAGACCCAGAGCTTCAGCCACTGTGCGGTTGTATCAGCGGTGAAAGGAGTTGGCCATAAAGTGACATGATCTAGCCAATCATGTTATAAACACAGCACCTCTGATGAGTCATAAGAGCCCAAGGAGTTCAGAGTAAAACCTTTTAACCAAGAGAGTTGAAAGTGATGATTCAACGCTTGTACTTGTGTTCGCTACGGACTATGCTACCTGTGCATCATGCTGCAACATTATCAACAAATGCGAGCAAATACAAGGACTAGAACCTCTATAACAGTGGTACTCGACTGGTGGGTCGCCCATTATAAGTGGACATGAAGAGTGGGTTGCAGAGCATATTTAGAAAGAAGCCCATGTAGTGACTAATGTTTCAAGTATATTTCCTCTTTCAAAAGTTTACCATTTAATCGTGGTGAGCCCCAAGTAGTGCGACTTTTTGTTCGCTCAATGTTTTTAACAGTACATTTCTTATCATCAGGCAGAGACTTGATGACTAATGATGCGTTTCATGAGGCTAGACCGTCACTTGAGAAGTACTGCTCTAGAACTCTCTCTGGTTGAGGTGGACTCTCCGGCGCTTGGAGTTTGTGTAACCGTGGGAGAAGCGGCGGCCATCTTTAGTGAGCAGCGAGACAGAGAGTCATTAGGAGAGGCAAACATTCACTTAAGCCGCCAGCTCACTCATTGATGCCACTCAAGGGCCTTTGCGCGGCGCGATCAGGGACACGTGTGAGGGAGCTGAGGTTTTAATTAGCCGGGCGAACGTGACAGCGTTTTGTCTGTGGTTTTGTCTAAACACCGCCGCGCTCAAGCTTTTCTTGTTTTGTTCCTCGTTTTTTGTTTTGTTTGAGTTCTTTTCTGGGACGAAAGGGAGTGGGTGAAATGCGCACTGTCGCTTGACACTTCCAGATGCAAGATTAAATGTATATCCCGTTGAAAAAATCGTTCCAATCGTGTGTTGTCTAGAAATAAGCTTCAAAGCTTCCATCTCCTTGCGAGAGGCGTAAGCTCCGACGGATAAGCCATTGCATCTGTTTTGTTTGGATGATTAGCAAAGTAGTGCCGAATTCCATTTAGACGTTTGAAATACAAATTGGCGCCGGTTATTGATGGAGAAAAACAATTTTGGGCGCACTCACGTTGTGTGCAGTACATATCTCAGCAGGGTTGGCAGCACGCATATTGGGGAGTTTGAGGCATCTAATTTCCTTACAAAGCTTCCTTTTACATGACTTATTGTGTGTTTTGTCACCCCATTTAACCGTTATTGACAAAAAAAACCTTTAACTTCTCTACTTTCGAGGTAATGATGTCGACTGGTGTTGTTCTAAATATTCCTAAGTGCACCATGGGGATTTGCCAGTGATATTTTGGAGGTTAGGCTTTGAAAAGTGACCCCTAATTAATTCACTCTGCTCATTGTTAGCTCAGGTATCATCTGTCAGGGCTTTTGTGAGACGTATCATTCTGTTGTGTACACAAAGGGAAACAGTTAATAGGTTGTAGTCCATTGTTGTGGCTCTGGATGCAGTTGACTGGCGCCTGAGCCTGGGTACGGGGCCGCTGCATCCGAGCTAAGACTGCCAAGCAATGTGTAGCTCTTAAACAAGCAACCAAAACCAATAAAAAGACTAGCCCCAATCTGGGGCTAGCTTAATATCATGAGTGTACAATACTTTATACAACAACAGGAATATTTGAGGGAATTAGTCAAATAAATCAAAAAAGGTTTTCATTGGTAGCAATTGTCCTAATCCCTTATTTATCCAAAACCTGCCTTAGTTATGCTCTCTATAAAACCTCAGTCAAGTGAGAGATCTCTGTTCTATTTACCATCTCACTCAATTCTTCCTGGAAATCCACATGACTGCATGCGTTTCAAGATTTTTAATCACTAGAACCAATCAAAAAACACTTACAGAGTTATTTTCATTAAGTTTGGGTTTTGTTTGTATGAAATAGCTCTTATGCTTGCATAAGAGCACTAGAGAGAGAGAGAGAGAGAGAGAGAGAGAGAGAGAGAGAGAGAAAGAGAGAGAGAGAGAGAGAGAGAGAGAGAGAGAGAGAGAGAGAGAGAGAGAGAGAGAGAGAGAGAGAGAGAGAGAGAGAGAGGAAGAAAGACATATTGATAGAGAGGACAACACACAGAGAGACAGAGATATATCTAGAGAGAGAGGAAGACAGAGAGAGAGGGAGAGCGAGAGAGGAAGACAGAAAGAGAGAGAGAGGGAGACGGAGAGAGAGAGACGGAGAGACAGAGAGAGAGAGAGGCTAATGGAGAATAATGAAAAGTGTCAGACCAAACACTGGGGGAGTCGGCCTGTGCTTTTCTACACCCTCTCCTAGGTTTTAAGTCTGTCCCTACTGCCACCTCTCCTTTTAAGTGATTTTGACATTCAAATATCCAGTCAAGGCATCTAGTTATACACACTGTTTGTGTGTGTAGGCGTGCCTGTGATATATTATTGTAGTGTTAGTGTGTGTGTGTGTGTGTGTGGTTGTATCTAGATTGTATTCATATTTATCGTGTGTGTGCATGCGTGTGTGTGTGTGTGTGTGTGTGTGTGTGTGTGTGTGTGTGTGTGTGTGTGTGTGTGTGTGTGTGTGTGTGTGTGTGTGTGTGTGTGTGTGTTTGTGTCTATGTGTGTTTTATGTGCAGTAATTTGATAAGGAACACCCCACTGTTCCATCCACTGTTAAACAGGGAAAGTGGCTAGACTTCGAGCTCTCTATGGGGAGTTGAGTTCATTTGCAGTAGCAAAATTGTTATTTCCAAATATGGCCTCTCCAGTTGAAAGGCCATTAACTTCATAGATTGAAATGTATACCATGTTGCATAGTAAAAGCAAACAGTTATTGCTTTTTTATGGAGTCTAAGGGAATCCTGGTCTAACAAGCAGATTGCAAACCCAACCTTGGCTTAGCCTGGATAATGTAATAATCAATACAATATGTTGGGGTTATTGAGCTGAAGGTAAAGAGGGCCATCTTGTGCTGAGGGTGATGATATGAGTTTTTGAGAGACATGTATGGGCTGAATATTGAATACAAAATAATAATTTCCCCAACCCGACTGTTCCAGTTCAATTTTTACGGTTGCCACCGATGTCCAAGCTAAAACCCTCCTGCTCGCCATCCAATATCTGCTTCTGGCTTGTGTTTGCTCGTAAAAAAAGTAAAAACCCTGTGTGTGTGGGTTACAGCCTACTTCCTTACCGAGGGGTTGTCCTGGATGTAATAAACTGTATTAAGACCTTGTTGCTGTTGTTTCTGCAACACTAACGTTTTCCCTCAAGAGTTATTCTACTGAAAGGTGGCCCTGCTTCCTCTCAAAGGCCAGATACAAATCATTTCCACACCCATTGATAATATAGAGAGAAACGCCTTCAATGTTAATAGAGATATCTTTATTTATACATTCATTTTCTCTTTCCACCTCGAAAAAAACAAAGTGAAATTACAATACTAAAGAAAAAAAAGCCTAGAGTATGAAAGGCATAGCGAAGGCTTTATGGAGCACATAGGTCATGGGTAGAAATTGCTTAGCCTTTGTCAGAGCCAGTTGTCTCTTGATAAATGACCTCGACCAATAAGCCTCCAGCCCTCGGTCTTTGCCCAGCTTTGAAATTTCCGGATATAACTCTGTTTCAGCCAGCTTTTCTGTGTGTTTGTGTGTGTGTGTGTGTGTGTGTGTGTGTGTGTGTGTGTGTGTGTGTGTGTGTGTGTGTGTGTGTGTGTGTGTGTGTGTGTGTGTGTGTGTGTGTGTGTGTGTGTCTTCACTTGCTTGTGTGTGCATGCATGTGTAACTATGTCTGTGTGTATGTGTGTTAATGTGTGTGCGTGTGGCTGTATGTGCGCACATGTGTGTGTGTGTGTGTGTGTGTGTGTGTGTGTGTGTGTGTGTGTGTGTGTGTGTGTGTGTGTGTGTGTGTGTGTGTGTGTGTGTGTGTGTGTTGTATAGGATCCTGATTGGATCTCTGTGGAACAAACCGAGTGTCCATTGAGCTTGCTGTTGGAGTTGTCACCAGGGCCGCACCACAAAGCGGACAGCTTTAGGGGTTTTTAAATGTGACTTGTGATTGCACTCCCTCGACAATCAATGACCCACCCTTCCGTTCCTCTTTCTTTTGTCAATTAATTTCCCCTGATGGCGTTGTAGTGTGAAATGGCCCTGATAAACACTTCACCTGCCTTCTGTTATATCTCTTCCTCGTTCTTTTCCCCTCCTCTCTTTGTTGTCCTTATTTCACTTAGCGTGTTTATTGATCACCTTTGGTAATCACCGGCTCTATGACCTTCAAGTTTAAACGCCCAAATGATGTAGGCTGTATTTCTGGTTCATTGATTATAACACCCAAATAATAATAACTCATTAATAAATTCATATTAATATTAATGAATCAATTTTCTCTCAACCAATCAGCACAATCCATCCCCCTTGGGTGGTATAGTGATACTGTATCGGCATTATGTGTCCTCTTCAGATGACATTTGACATTGCAGCCACATGGCTCTTTATGAATACAAAACCTTTGATTAATAGGACTTTTTCAAAGAGGTCTAATAGTAGGGACCAACACAAGTGTATCTCATGATAATTAGTTATGGGCACTGGCATGCCTACAGACCAATAAATAACCCAGTACACCTACTTTCATCAAGAATTTAACCTCTGTGATAAAGGCCTATGGGGTATAGAAACATAGGAAGGTTAGTGGTCTTTTGGTAATTAATCAAGAGATTATTTTTCTATCGGTTTATATTGTTGTGTCTCGAACTACCACGCATTTCTCATATGAGATACGGCAAAATCAAGTTTTGATTACTCTATGTTCCAGTATATCTATGTTTAATTCCAATTTTACATTGCCACGATTCTCTAGGCATCACAAAATGGCGGAGTATAATCAAATTCCATGAAGCAATCCTATGTACAAGCCCTATATATTTGAAATTTAGAGCAGAAGTAGTTTCTCCTGACTGGAACTTGAACTATCGTTTTTTTCCTTCAAGGGGAAGTTTTGGACATTTGGATAGGATGCCTGCGTGCGTGGAGACGAAGCTAAAAGACTTTGTTTGGTTAAACCCAGAGTAATTAAGTTATAGGATCGCACTGTAATAGATGTCACATCATTGTTTTAAGAGAGTACAAATTAGGGGATGTTGTTTGTCCCTGTCCTATTAAAATGAGTTAATGGCAACAGTAGACAACACTGCCGTGAGATTAAATATAATGGCTGTGGATGGACGAATGCTTACGATTTAATTAGTGTTTCTCCTATTTGTTTGTGTAGCTAACTTGAGATGTGTATTAGTGTGTATGTCCGGTGTGTTTGTTGGGGTGCAAATCTGCCAGTTTTTTCTTGTGAAAGCATCTTGAGGTGTGTGTTTGTGTGTGTGTTTCTCTGTGTGTGTGCTGTGTGCATGTTTATGTGTGTGTCTGTGTAGTGGAAGCATATTTCTGTATATATAAATATGCGTGTGCCGGAGTGCATGCATGTGCCCATGCGTCTTTCTGTTTGCCCTGCAGCCACCAAGGGCCAGATGCCGGTCTGGGACCCGTTCTCAAGAGAGTTAAAGGCTTGACTCTGCAAGACCTTGTCAGCCTCCTCCAGGACACGCACAAACCCGCACACCTACACACTCATGCAGACACACACACACACCCTCCCCCCGCACACACACACACACACACACACACACACACACACACACACACACACACACACACACACACACACACACACACACACACACACACACACACACACACACACACAAATATAAATTTATGATGCACTCAAAGAAAAAATGGAATGCTACGATATGAGTTTCCTGTGGCGCAGAGAAAGTATTGCTGTTATATGCTAATCCACATCCTTCCGTATGCCCTACTGGCGCAGTCGCTTTCCACAGCGATTTAAAAAAATGTTTTGATCACCTGTAAAGGCATGAGGATTCTTTGCCAACCCTGCCGGCTGTTTTGAGTCCGGGTGCTAGAAATGCTAATTCTAATGTCGTAGCATGCTAGTTGTTTATTCATTTCCTTATTTATCCTACTTTTTTTTTTGTGAGGACACATCTGACGTCCCTAGAGATGAGAAATTTGTTGGTGAGGAATCCGGTGGTGGCTTAATGCATTAAGTCCAGGCCACAGCACGTACGCAGTCAAAAAAATAGCTTACCATCAAAACATGGCAATGATGCTGGTTGATTCATGATTTTCTGGTTGACTGAATGTGATCCCAGGGTTTTCTTTTGACACCCTTCCATCATCCCAGCACCCCACTCTCATCATTTAATCACTGGCTCCGCCTCTGATTCCTGTTCTGTTTTTATTGTTTTGACTTTCAAGAGAATAATGAACTTACTTTGTTGGAGAGTGTTACATGAGGAAAACGCTGCTCTGATTAAACATAGGCACTGTGTAATATAATGACTTGCTAAGAGAACAGTGGTGCCTGATGAGCAGCCCACACCCAATCCGAAAAACTGCCAGTGCTTACATTGCACACATAATGACATGCATGCTAAAAAAAGTTAAAGTGGACCACAATCATGCAGACACACTCGCCTATCGAAAATAGGCGATACGCCTGAAGGCTCAGAAAGAAGTCCTCATTTGGACTTACTAGATCATGTGACAGGAAATGTCGGTAATTTTTTTCTGTAAAAGGGAGTCAGCGCATACTTGTAAAAAGCATTTCTAAGACACAGCTGCCATATATTAAAATCAATATAAAATCAATAATAATCACTGTCCTTCAAAAAATAAGCAAAACAAGTATTAAAAGGTATTATTTATTGAAATCGTAATAAACAAATAGCACACCTAGCGAATGACTGCCAACAAATTTGTAAAGATTCAGACTTCCAGTGGTGGCACTTTCTCCCCCTCCCTTTGCAGCGACCACGGTAGCCCAGATCCAGAATACATGAATAACTGAATAAACATTTCTAGCACAGTTTGCTTGAATCGAGACCCCATCATTAAGTACCGCATTATGAATTCATCTATCACTTACAGGCACTCACTCACCCTTGACACAGGAAAACGTCCAACGCAGAGTCCACTCGCTGAAGGATTGTTCAGCAAATTAACCAAATCCCCCCACTCACAAGAGTCAGGTAATGATTCCCCTAATTACTATTTAATTCAATTTTATACTATATTGACACCCTTCAGTGCATCTCCCCCCCCCCCCCCCCCCCCCCCCCCTCCCCCTCCCCCTCTGTCCTCCATGATCTGCATGTAGTCCAACATTAATCTCTCCACCCTAACTAGAGAGGGAGAGCGAGAGAGAAAGAGAGAGAGAGAAAGAAGGTGGAGGTGGTGGGCTGGGGGCCATGCTCAGGGCCATTCTGCAGTTGTTGAATTGTGGGGGGAGAGCGGCTGGGGTGTAAAGCTTTCATGATTTAAATATTTTGTAAACAAATGAAAGGGAGATAAGTTATTGGTTTTCCCCCCATACTGTGTGAATCATTATGATTTACATCGGGCTTGAAACAAGTAAAGTCTGGCCACAAAATGCTGTCATAGTGGCCAATAGCATTGACAATTATGTGGTGGTTCTGTCTTGTTCCCAACCCTAACCCAAAATGCTTCTTTGTATAGTTTTGGCCTGTCCATTTAGTTTACACAACAGATAGGTCATCTGAATGTTCTTACGTCCCTCTGGGTTTCTGTTTACTTTTTGCGAGCGAGCCCCCAAGGTTACAGTGGGTTTCAGCTTGTTCCACAAGGGGAAGTAAGGTCCGCTTCAAAACAGATTCCTTCTCCGCCAATTACTAGTTTGTGCGCGACCTAAGGCTACCCCTAATGTTGTGTTTCTCTTTTGGATTAGGCTATACTTTCACCTCTCCCCTACTACTTTCCAGGGCCATTTGTTTCGTGGTGCTTTTCCTCTGTTAAATCGTACCAATCCCTCCAAGATGCTCTAGAACTGCTGAGGCCGTATAGACACCAGGACCATCTCTCCTTGTTCACTGCACACTGGCGTAAAATGCCATACTCAGCTAAATGGGTAGCAAGTGTACGGTATTCAGAATATATTTACATACAGAGAAGGCATGAGCAGGCACACACACACACACACACCGACACACCAACACATCAAACGCACACACACACAGATAGAGAAATTCCCCCACCTGCACACGTCTACAAAGGTAAACCATTGAGCACCACACGCACACACACAAACACACACACACACACACACACACACACACACACACACACACACACACACACACACACACACACACACACACACATACAGACACACACACACACACACACACACACACACACACACACACACACACACACACACACACAGACACACACACACACACACACACATTCTCCCCGTAATAAGCAATATGTTTGGCTGCACCAATGTGAGGGTATTTTGCATAGCTGCCACAATGGTTTTCCGTGGATCGTCCTCTTGGTCACCTTGACACACAGAGGCAAAGACGCGTAACAAAAACACAGTGGTGGGGAGAAGGCAGAAGCAGAATTGCATTGTGAGGGAAGCTGGAACAGGTGCTCATATGGCACAGCAGACAAAGAGGACTGTGTCAAGCGCAGGGGGCTTTGAGTGCAAGAAGAGAAATATTTAGAGGGCTTAAAACAGTGGTGGTACTTAGTCTCTACAGCCATGGGAGAAGAGACTGCTGTGTTTGTCCGAGAGGAGAGGAGAGGCCAGAAGCTTGCCCGTGTGTGAGTGGACTGCAAAGATAGCTGGCCAGCCAGTTGACCAAATTCTTCTTGATGAGGTGATACACACATTTACACACCCAACTGGGCAGATACACACACACAGACGCACACAAACGCACATGCACACCCACGCATGCACACAAACGCACAGTCACAGACAGACATACACACACATGTACACACCCATGCAGAAACACAAACATGCAGACTTGCACACAGACACACTTGCACACACACACGCACACACACACACATGCTCACACGCACGTGTTCTCACCCAAACAAACACATTTGTTGACGTGCATACAGACACTGCCTATTTAGTTTTGTCTCGGTTTCTGTTGTTTATCTCTACCCCTTTCTCTAACACACACACACACACACACACACACACACACACACACACACACACACACACACACACACACACACACACAGACTGACCAGTCTGTTTAGAAAAAAATAGACTGATGTGTACAACGGCTGCTGTCTTGTGGATATAATTGGATTTTTTTTTTCAAGAATGTACCAGGGCCAGTACAAGACTAAACTCGACTCATAGAATACAAAATAATACCTGTTAGAATATAATGTCAAAAAATGGAATACAAATGGCAATATGAAAGGCAACATGTACATCTGTTTATTAAAGGTGGCAACCAACTTCATAGGCCTATAAGCATTGTATTGCCCCAACAGCATCTTGCATCAAATTAACATATTGCCTTGAGAGCAATTGCAGAAAGATAGAAAAAACATAAACGCTTTTCAGAAATGGTATTTATTTAGCAGGGACACATTCAATGAGTGTAGTTGTGCAGAGATGTTACCCAGTTAAATTATAGAAAGATACTGCACAGAGGGCTCTGTTGCTGCTTGCTCTTTCATGATTGACTCTCTGTCTGGGAGGCAGTGTGTTGGTTAAGAAGCAGTGGGTACATCGTAAGACCAAGCCTTCGCGCAGGGGCTTCACATCGCTGAAGGTCTTCAAAATGTCACAGCTTTCAGTGTGGAATGCCAGTGCTTTGACTAGCACCATTAAAATAAAATTTCTTACAAAATTGTAGCTCTTTGTTGCATTTCACTCTCCTCCTCCTTCCTCTTCTACTCCTTCACCTTCTTGTTCCTGGAATCGGGTTGTCGATGCTCATGTTCATAACAAGCTGTACCGGAAGCAAAAACACATAACACATGTGCGTCACTTCAAAATGCACTTACACAAGCTGTTGTTTACAAACCGCTACTCATATTGCATTAATGGTGTGCACGCCATATTCTTAATCTTTAAGGTCTAAAAACTAACAAATAATGTTATGTTGGGGAGCTTGGAGGGACGTGGTATGGGTCACTCACCTGCAGGTCCCTCATCAGGCAGAACCACTTGGCTGAGCCAACACTGCCAAGCTTCTCTGAGACAAGAGGCATGCTGATTGATTCTCACACTAGAGGACAAGGAAGAACATCATTAGAGCCAATCCATGTTCCTCCGGTTGTGGTGCATTGTGTTAGGAATAATGGCTGGCCATATACTTTGGCTACAACACACCCCTGAGGCCCCAACAAGTCTATTTGTTCTTAGAGAACAGGTCCCTATTCGTTTCCCCTCGATTCCAAAGAGGATATTAACATTACCAACTGCTAGATGGAACTGCAGTCAACCATGCTGTGCAGATATACTGTCGAATAGATTATAACACTGCTCCTAGTCATCTAATATTTGATGGGGGTATGTGCCTCGTGGTCCTTCGGAGTTGACACTAATTGATAGATAAATAAAAAGGGAAGCAGGGAGGAGAGGAGAATTCTGAATTTTTAATCTCATACATTGATGAGGAAAACAAAACAGCTGGGGAAGACGGATACTGCATGAGAAAGTGGAAACACATTGCACGCACGCACGCACACACAAGCAAGCACACACACACACACACACACACACACACACACACACAAACAAACACACCCTGTGTATGCTCCTTTTTGTAGCAAAGTGATGCAAGCATTGCTGTGGTCCTCGCAGTGGGCAGCTGTTATTTGCTGCAGCGCAAGGTGTGAAAGGGATGGGAGGAAAAAAAAGTGGCATGCCAATCGCACGGTAAACTGGCATGCTGACCCCCTGCGTCCCCCCCCCGTCCCCATCCCCCCGTCCCCGTCCCCCCCTCTATCCCTCTTTGTGGAGAGGCTTTTGGCGGGGAGGGGGGGCTAGCTGTAGGAAACACAGTGAATAAGAATCCACCGTCCAGAGCCCTTGTGCTCAACGACGCACCCAGATGGAACTCCTAGGCTCATTGTAAGCGGTCGTCTCCACCGGACAGAGACGAGCATGTTTGTTTATTTCTCTCGCTCACCAATTCGCCACGCGCGGCATTTCCCTTATCCACGCGGGGAGACGAGCCCCAGCGAGATGGCGATTATTCATTGAATGTCAAGGAGAGATTTTCCTGTTCCCTCACTCCCTCCTTACCTTCTTACCTCACCTCCTCGTCTAACAACAACACCCACCGCACACCACCTCCATCCACCCCGTTTTCCAGGGTCCTGGGGGGAAGGCATGCAGGGTGCTGAAGGGATTCATTCCACATACTATCTTGGAGCATTTCAGCGCTAGGAGAAGTCTTGACATTACGTCTGCAGTACATGCAAATGTCTTCCCGTACCATCCGGTTAGAGGATGGATTAAAAGATGCTCAGTGAAATCGGTAAAAGAACAGCACAGACTTCCTTTATGACAAGAACACATTTCCTTTCATTAATGCATTAGAAAAACCGCTGCATAAAGGACAAGTTTGAAACCGTGATGGTATTCAAGGAGCTTAGGAAGAGGATATCACGTTATGAAAATAAATGCCTTTGGTGCTGTGTAAAAGAAAAGGCAAAATAGCAATTGGATGGATGAGTTTTATTATAATGAAAGTGTTTTTGTAGCATGGTGAGATTGAAAATAAGTTTTCTTAAGTATACCGATCACACCTCAGTCACACTCCAGCTATTTAGATAGCACATCATGTTAATGCGGTTATTTCAAACACAATACATGGTGCTGAGCGCGTAATCAACCCTGAGAAATGGACTTTAAGTCAAAGTCGGGAGACATTATTCCCACACATTGCTACACAGTGCATTGCACTTGTTTGGTTCAAATTCAACCCTCACTATGTGTGTGTGCGCACACAAACAGAAAGAAAGCGTGCCCACACACCCCGTGCGGACACATACATTCATACATACACACACACACACACACACGCACACAAAAGCACACACACACACACAGACGCTCCAACAACGAAAGAGTTATCCCCATGACCTTGCCTCTTGCAACCCACAGGCATGCTTCCACCTCATCCAAAGCACCTCTGTCACACTCCCCTCAGGTGGTTTGACATCCTCCACACTAGACCTATATAAACGGTAACAACGGATAGGTTGGCAAACTCTGTCCTCTCCGCTTGCCGGCCCTTAACACACACACACAAGCAAACACACCAACACACACACGCACGCACGCACGCACGCACGCACGCACGCACGCACGCACGCACGCACACACACACACACACACACACACACACACACACACACACACACACACACACACACACACACACAAAGACATGTCGATTTGTGGTACTGTTTATCTTTAATGTACATTTTATTTACATAGCTGTAGATAAAATCAAAAATTTGAGTTTGTTTTGTTGATTCAAAAAAATTATCAGTCAAAAAAGAATATGCCTACTTCGCGCTTCGTGTTTTTTTTTTGCAGTTTCAGCTCTGCAACAGTGTATGAATTACAATCGGGGTTATGAGCTAAACTTAAGTTCATTGTGCAAGAAACTCATCTGAAGTAAATATTCAAACCCATGGTACGCTGATTCCACACACAGGGCACCCAATATTGATGAATTTCATACCCTGGCGGTTTCTGCAGAGGCAGGTTGAAGAGAGAAAAACTGCTCAAATGTAGATGTGAAAAGCAGTAGTCTCCCACACACAGAGGACAGTGGACATTGAGTCCCTCTGAACTGAGCTAATGTATTATATGATTATATTATGACTGATTATGTTGCAGTCCGAAGTAATCATCTACCAACAAACCAACCTGACTGTACTGTATACTGTACTGTGTGACCGCAACGTATGAGACAGGAGTGTAGCTGTGTACGTGTACATGAAAGCATACCAATTACCCTCCCTGGAGCGGATAATCCGGTTGGCTTCATGTGTTTTCCGTTCTGTCAACCCGCACAGAGGTTGCCATGTTGGGCTGCGTTAATCCACTTCTCTCCTATGAAACATTACATGATTGCTCGGGACACCTGTTAGTAAGTTGCTTTTCACGCTGAGTCGCGCCGTAATGACTCCAACGGCTCCCTGACTCCGCCCCTGTGGCCTGAAACTAAATCCATGCTTATCCTTTATTTATTTATATGTTTTATCTTCGTTCCCTGAGCCTGGCTGCAGACAGGGGGAGATGCTTCATCCTGACCCAGAAGAGCTGCCTGGCTACATTGGCAAACAAGCATGACAGGGAATAGGCTTGAGGGGTTGCCTGCGGCCAGCCCCCCCTGGTCTCATCATCTCCCCATCCCATAATCTAGCCTGCTTGCGCTGCCATTGGAGCTTATACCTCCATGGAAACAGGCAGCCAGGCTGGGGGCACAGTGCATTGGAGAGACACGTGTCATAGCATCCAAACTTGAACAGCCAGGACTGGCCAAACAAATAAACTGATTATTTACACAGAGTGAGAATAAGATGTGCACGCACGCACGCTCACACATATTACAGACACACATTAACTCGCTTACATTAACATACATTTACTCATACAAAAACAGAAACACACAAACAGAAGCACGCACTCGCAGACACACACTCAAACGTACACACATTACGGACACACACAAACACTCAATCAGACACACAGACGCTCACTCACATAAAGACACACTAATGCAAACAGACAAACGCACACACACACACACACCTACTCAAACAAACACACACGCACATACAAACACACACAGGTTATGTAATGAACTCAAAGGCACGGAACCTTTAGCCTTGTGTCTTTCAACCTTGAACGACATGAGGTCCCAGTCACAAGAAAGATGGATAAGCAGCTGTGAAGGCGAAGGGTGATTCCCCATGTAAGCACCCAAGGAACAACGGGAACTCAAGTTATGTTTATTATCCAACAAGTGATGACTCATTTAGCATGAGATACCTCCTTCACAATAAACAGCGTGTAAGTGACGACTTCGGAGCGAATCCCACAGACTGCATATTTCAACACCATAAAAGAATGGGGATGGCTTCAATATTTCATCCGTGTTTCCTACTGTTTGTGCTTTTGTGCGCTGTTCCCTGTGAATAAATCAAGCCTGTGTTCAGGACTTGACTTGAGATGTGTTTATTTTGAACTTTTTGACCTTATATCGGGACATGGCTGGCGACGGATAAATCCAGCCTCCCTTTGCTCAGCACCGCTTGTTCCTCCACACAAGTTCATCGGGTGTGGAGTTATCTGTGCCGTACGGGGGAGGAGTGTACAGGAGTTGTGGCCAAGAATGATGGTAGGTGTGTGTGGGGGGGGGAGGGGGGGGTCAAGAGCAACAGCAACACCGTAACTTAAGTGTTTGGCCTGAAATACTGCATCCCCAAGTTGCAGTTTGTTATCAGCAGACAGCTTGCAAGACAGATGTGCAAACTGGGTGGGAATGTACAGCCCAGTAACCAAGACCTGTCCCACACCGTGTACCCAACCCCACCCACCCCCCCACCCCCCACACACAAGCACCCATCTGACCAGCCACTCCCCCAAAGTACCTTCTGATCCCCATCATCGCTTCAAGATCCCTCACTCAGCACCCGTTTTATCTATTTTTCTATGATTGACATTGAAATTGGGCACATTGATGTCAGGTGTAGCAGCAGGAAAGCAGTGCTCTGCGATTAGAGTTATATTCTGCAACACAGGATTACTCAGTAGAAAACAAGCCTTTACAGACAAGCACACCCACAGTGGCCTCCTTTAGTCACGGTCACCTCGAAGCATGTCCGGAGATGGCCTTATCGGGTGGGGTTCCCCCCCCCACCCACACACACACACACACTCTCACACACACACACACACACACACACACACACACACACACACACACACACACACACACACACACACACACACACACACACACACACACACACACACACACCAAGCAAAGAAGATGTATCCTCCTGACATCACTATCCCCTCTGACTATTTATCCAGTCCCATCGCACGGAATAAATAGAGCAGCACACAGCGCAGGCTATTGTCTTAGGAACCCTCCATTAGTTATCCAGCCCGTGCTTGCATTCTGATTCGCGAGCAACCTACATCTTTTATGGATTAGAAAGTCAGAAGAAGAAGACATTTTGACTGCTGTTATTTAAACCAAGAGCTCATGCAGGGTCTTCTGTCTTCAGCTGGTTGAGTAGAGGGGGGGGGTTCTGAGGGTTGTGTGTGTCTGTGTTTAAGACAGAGTGTCAGAACTACAATGGTACCTTTGTGGTATGGACGGCTTGTCATAGGAAGAAGGGGCTTCTGGTATAAGAAGTTCCATGATGCAAGCTTTTTAACATATGTGAGAAAAATGGTTGTGCAGCTAGAAGCTTGAACTTCAGGAAAGTAGTTTGCAGAAAAGCAGTAAGCATTATTATGTACCATTTCAGGAAACTAAAATGTTTTGTGCAACTGCACTCGGCCCATACGTAATTTCTTGACTTTACTGCGGTTAATGTGGTTTCCACTGGAGAGATTTCTCCCCTAAATAAATCCCCATATGTGCTCCCTCTTCATTAAACCAATAGCAAGGTCACCAGACGCCAAGCATACAAGTCTGGCCTCAGAGGAGTTACCAATGCATTGAGTTCAACTCTCCTTTATATCCTAGAGCCCACCAGGCTTTTGGCTATGTGTAACACTACAGGCAAATTGTAAACAATGCATCCATATATATATTAAAATCACATTCACAGCCTACCATTGCCCAATACCCTTGGGCCGTGTGCAGGGGATGCTGTGTGTGTGTGTGTGTGTGTGTGTGTGTGTGTGTGTGTGTGTGTGTGTGTGTGTGTGTGTGTGTGTGTGTGTGTGTGTGTGTGTGTGCGTGTTGGAGGGAGGGGTAGGTGATGGGGGTAATGGTAGAATAAGAAACAGAGTGGAGGGGGCCAAGTGTGAGCAGGCCGACTTTCTAATCATCCAGATACAGGGCAAATATACCCGGAGGGTGGTAAATGCTTTAACATCAAACAGATTTTTTGTTCAGATTCATCCAGCCAGGGAAGTAGCAGTGGGCAAGCCTTATCGACATGGCCCAAAATTGCTTGTGGTGCGTGACTAAATGTTTCTGGGGTAAACGGTCGTAGGAATGACCATGCAGTCAGCCATGATGCCCCCTTCAAGTCTCTCTCCCTCTCTCTCTGCTGTTCCTCTACTCACCCTCTGCTATATTACTAGTAATCATTTAGCTAACATAACCTATATCAGTCATTACATTATTAAAAATTGGGTTGCGTTGAAACGTACACACACACACACACACACACACACACACACACACACACACACACACACACACACACACACACACACACACACACACACACACACACACACACACACCCATGAGACATTACAAAAACTAAATTGCCTACGGAACAAAATAATGAATGTGTTAAAAGGATACAGATCGCACCCATGACATAACATCAACCCAATTGAGCATGAATCACAACAAAATAAGTGGAATAAATCCCACAGTGAATGGTCTAGCCTGATGATATAGCACTACTGGTGAAAAAAACACAACAAACTGAACCCTGGACTGACCATCTGCCTCCACATTGTCGCTGCCTTTGATGTCTAATTCGTAGGCCTGAAGGAGGGGCACCAGCCCATCCACCGCTGGTTTGGTTTGTGAAGAGAGTGCAGAAAAGTGAGGTGGGTACGATCAGTATGTACTTCAACAGGGACAGCAGTGGGACCGACAAACATCTCACACTCCTGTAAAGACCAAATTAAAGAGAGTGCCTCTTTCTTGTTAACAGAATAGTTCAACTGGTGAGAATAAAAACTTCCTAGATAAATATATCTGTTGTTCCACCCCTTGGTCATTGTCTTGCAACCACACTGCTACTTCTGCTGTATAGCTAGCGTAAACTCAGAGTTCAAAAGGACGCATTACTCGAGATGCAGAAAGAAGTGATTTTACCTTTTCAAAGGCTTCATGTCATGCTGCTGACCACACAGAGTTGACTTAAGCAAATCAGTTAAAGGGGCTGGAATGGTGAAGAAGTTTAAATAAAATCGTCTTTAGTAGCCCACTATACCAAGGAAACACATTATTTCCCTCTTTGTGCTGGAATGGGTCTATTGAGTTATATAGCACTGACCTTTTCATCTGCAGGTCATCAACCCTGCTAAATAGGTCATTGTTGTTTTACAATACATTTTACCCAAATAGTTGGTATTCAAGGCCTCTTCCAAACTTTAAAAATAAAGAAACGACAGCCAAGTGTTGTTCCCCCATATCAGCAACTTCAACCCTCTAGTCCTAAAACTACCCGTTTAATCCAACGTTTTTGGTGGTATATCTCAACTCGAAAAAGTAAGAGCATGAACAAAGTAAGAGTATAAACCCAATGTAGCAATGACAAGGCTACACGCCACCTCGTGGCCTTTACTGTGCTCCACCATAACAAGGACGCAGGGTGGGTGATGTTGGAACCGGTTTGTACTATTTCATAATTGGAGCATAATATACAGAGTAGAAGGTGTTACATGCTGCCATGTAGGAGATATCGCTGAGTGAGTGAGGTAATGGCTGGTTTAACCTATGCACATTGACTGCTAAATGCACAAACAGGTGTGTCGCCTCACCCGGCCCAAGAATCAGTCTGACCTGGACCAGGTAAGACCATAACCAGCCATCATCCACACACACTCCACACTGAGGTTGATCGAAATGCTCGGATCCCTTAGGCCCTTTGAGTCAAAGTAATTTGCTGATAGCTTTTCAGCAGTTAAAATTCAATGAAAAACATAGGAGGCCATACCTGGTCCATGCAAACTTCAATTCTGGTTTGTCAACTTGTTGACTTTGCAGAAGTAGTATCTAAAGTTTTATGTTAGGCCAAGGGAAATCTATTTAATCATTATTTATTCCACGTGGCACAAGAAGGTGTGTCAGGAATAAATTAGCCTTGTTTTCTATTAACCAACTGTGATTGTAAACACCTAATGAAGTCGACGACCCACATAATCGACTCATCCATAGCTCTCAGCACCTCCAAGGAATTCTCTGGGCTGGAAGAGACCACCAATTTTTCAACACACAGCAATGGTTTAACCTCTGTTAGTGCCTACACCCCTGACCGGTAAAATCTATAGAAGACTAAAGATAGTAGGCTTTTAACAAATTTCACATGGCAGGGTGATTTCGTCAATCTGGTGTTAGCTCATTTAGATCAGAAAGCCAAATCAAAACAGAATTGGTGACACTTAACTGGCACCGTTTCAATGATAGGCATCAACATGAGGACTTGATCACCTGTAATTATCTCCCACTTTGCCATCCTTCGCACAAAACTGCCACTTCATTTTGTCAGGTGAGTTCTGGAGTATTTCTTGAATTCCTAAATCAAAGGCTTTGTACAATCAGCCCTTGAGATCTCTAACATGGGCCTTCCGTGTTCTGCTCAGACCTGGCCCCTTTTACTCAACCTCCAACAGAGCTGGGTGACAACAAAGATTTTGCCCTTTGATTCCTGCACAAAGTATGACAAGGTGAGGCAACACTGCTCACCTGGTCAGGAAGGATGATATGTCTGAAGGGTACTTTAAGGGATGAGTCAACCGTGATCTTTTAGAATCTCTTCCTCGGACACAGAGGACGGCAACCTAACCAGCCTACCCTGATCATCTGGTGTCACATGGAGGCTTGTTTTCACCATCTCTCCCAGAAGGTGCTCCTGCTCGACATTTTGAATGCTGCCTAGCTGCCGCCCTAGTCCCTGTGCATGTTTTTTGTATTCTCTTTTCTGTCAATCCAACGACGGAGACATGGCTGACCCCGCTGGTGCCGGATTGAGTAATATGCCAAACTGAGCTCGTCTCTGTTTTGCTTTGCAGACGGAACTGAAGAGTGTGGTAGATCCAAGGGTGGAGGGGTTAGCTTTATCTCTGACAACAACTGGGGCAACGCTAACAACCTTAAGTCACTTTCTCATCCTCTTTCTCTCTCGTCAAACATGGAGCATCTGAAGATCTGATGCCGTCCATTCTACATTCCAGAGAGTTCAGCTAGGTCATCATCACAGCTGTCTACAAACCACCAGAAGCTAACACAGACGATCAGACTTACAGGATCTGTTAAACCCACATCAGAACAAACATCCTGACGCTACTGTGGTGTTGGCTGTGGACTTTAAAAGAAGTGAACCTCTTAAAGGGGAACTATGCAACTTTTTTGGCTAAATTTACCTTACTATAACAGGTTAAGAGTCATTGTGATGGTTCTATAACTCTTTATGGGTCGATTGGTCGCTGTTTCGACTCCCCCTGGCGCATCTTGGCGTAGAAAGGGAACATGCAAGTTTCTGCCGGCGACCCGCCGCCCACTCTCACGGGAGTTTTGGGTATCGCGATGTAACAAATTGCTTTACGGCACTACAGACCCACAAACACGGAACCGACCCGATATAAACACAAGTAGCGAAGGGATTGTTACATTCATCATGGATCTGCAGACTAAAAAGAGACAGAGAAACCCAATGTCGGAGGAACAGAAGAAGAGAAAAGGGAGACAGACCGACAGAGGCCAGATACGAGTAAACGTTGAGCGAGCTTCTCAGGAATAGCGTGAGCTTAAAGAAAAAGACTGCAAATCGGATGCTGACTTGGCCGTGTTGCTCTTGAAATTGTAAGTAGGCCTACCATTGGGTGAACTTTGTCCTCTTGTATTGTGGCTTTCTTGATGTTGATAGTCTTTGTAAATATGTGTTTGTTGTGAGCCCTGTATGTTTCTAGCTTGCATGCTTGCTGGGGTGTTAGTGTAGTCGCTACCAAACACATTTGTTTCCATGGTTGTTTTGCTGTACGACTGTCTTGTCCCCCAGATACAGGCTAAATCCCAGAATCCAGGCTATTCGAACGCCTCAGATTTTCCAAAGAGTGTAGCCTATATCATGTGATATGTCCAACTGGCCATATAATGTAGAGTACCCTGCACGAGAGCTGCTATTTAGCACAGATTTGTCGGTAACAGAGCTGTAACATTTTAGAGACGTGAACCACCATTATAGCGTTACCCATGTTATACCTTTGGTGTAGTTACCCGCGTGTAAACATGTTTGTAAAGAGATTGCTTTGTATTTTTTCTTAGTTACAAACATTGGCAAACAGCATTGTTATGAGTTATCGTTACGAGGCTTGATGACCCATGACATCTCGGCCTGCTTGCCCCGGTACAGCCACCACCCACATACAAACTTCTGCTGTTACAAGTGTCACGATGAAATCGAGAGAACCCACAAGAAGATGCTACACAATAGCCGTAAGGCAAAAAACTGTCACTTGCATTTTTTTCAATATCCAAAATAAATATTTTTCTAACCAAAAAGTGTGTATTATTGAACAAATGAAAGAAATGTGGTGCAAACATCTGTTAAATAAAAAAAGTGAAACATTTTAAAACCATATACAATAATATTTATTGACAATGTTTATTTGCAATCATTTACACGTAAACATAAATGTGTCCCTAATCTTCCACACACAGCATCTGGCTACGATATCTCTCCTGCGGGGACTGGCAACAGCATACCCTCTTGATGCCTGAGTCCACCTCCCTGCAATTCCGTACACAAGTGACGTTCTTGAGCAGATACATAAATGTACAATTGCTGCGCAAATTGTTCATGCTATCGTTATGTATTATGTTGGCCAACACTCTTACACTGATCGTCCTGTTCAACCAAAGATAAAACAATTCTAATCTAGGATATAAAATCTCCCCGTCAACTATAAAAAAGGATGAGTTTATGTTTACTGTAACACAAATATACCATTTCAAAATGTATAACCTTGTCTACTCTTTATGAACATCTACTTCATTGAAAACATTGAAAACAAATGCACATGGCTAGCGTGGAAGTGCATGATGAAGGGTCATCAAGAAGTTGTTACGACAGTGTTGTAAAATATCTACTACGAAGATGTAGGGGGCGCTGTGTAGAGAAAAGTGCGAGCACAAATAGAGAAATCAGCAAAGATATCGCCGATCCTGCATAGTGGGCCTTTAAGTTATAACTAAGTTCCATCAACACATTATTTGTGTGTTCAGGGGGAAAATAACCTTTGACCCTGGCATACACCATCCGGAGAGGCTACAAGGCTGTTTCTCTCCCACCATTTGGCAAATCAGACAATGCCAGCATTCTCCTGGTACAAGAACATTAACATAGGACAGCATAGGTTAGCGGTACTGATGAGGGACGCAAAGGGGGGATCTGATCAATCAAAGGCCAAGCTATGGGACGCTATAAGTAACGCCGACTAGGACATGTTCCTTGTCCTTGTCTTTACTTTTATTTGTGAAGAGAGGACACAAGTGCCTTTCCCACCGTTGCAGTAGTGACAACGATTATACTGAGACAAAATCCTCCTTGACACACTTTAAGAGAAACCTATGGTTGGCTTTAGCCTCCTGACCCGCAATCCTCCCCTTGTGAATGAGAACAATGAGTACTTGTGCTCATTTATATAGCTAGAAAATTACAGGGGGTTGTGTTTCCTTGAACTATTCACAAACAATTCGGTTCTTTAGCTCTTTCGACTCTCAATGTTGGAAGCCGAAACTCCGATTAATATTACAACTTAATATCCGTGCAAACTTTACACGCGTCTGGCCAGCACCTGTTCTCCAATTCCTGAGCTTCGGCCTGCATGCCTTCAGATCTCACATTCTGACTTTTTTCACCATTGAGGGCCGAGTAAGCCTCCTGGGCTTTAAACACAAAATTTGCCAAGGCTGGAACACACGCAAACACACGATTGAACACCCAAACACACACACATACACACAAACACACGTTTGACAGCAAACACATACACACAAAAACACACACAAACACATATATACACACACATAACAGTCAAAAACCAGCCCACACCTGCCCACACAAACCAAACGAACAAAAACATTTCAATCTTCTCAATCAGCAATATTTCACATTTTCACATTTCATGTTGTCTGTGATTGAAGAGCCTTGGAAAAAACCTCCATGTTTCCAACCCCACCCTTGTGCGTATTATTGCCTTCAGGGAGGTTGACCTTTCACGAGCCAGGTGTGGTTTGACAACGACATCCCCTTTCCACCTGACCTGACTGAGACGCTAGCAGACAGTCTGCACACAGGGAAAACTAACACAACCCCACCATTGTTGTTGCTTCCAAATGGTTGCCCTTTTTACAATCTTATTTAATGATGTGCACGATTGCCTGTGTCCGTGTGCGTTCGTGTTTGTGAGTTTGAGTGTGAGTGTGGATATCAAGCATGTACATGAGTGTAACAGATAGATAGATGCTGCATAAATACGTAGATGCATCGATAACTATATAGATAGATAGATACTGATGAAGAGAAAGTTCTCTCACGGACACGTCGGACAGAGAAATATTTGATTTAATCTTAAGGCATGATCATGGGAAAAGTACTGGCAGCAAAGTTTACCGAGAACACATTCGACGAGACAATAGATTCACAAGATTCTTATAGGGAACATTAACATTGTGGGAAGGGAGTGGGAGTGACCTTAGGCCAAGTAAATTTGTAATACAATGGGTGGGTATTGGACATGTCTGCAGGTTTGGCTCTAAACGAGTTTACACAACAAAGAAGTCAGTCGATTGGCCTGGTCACAAAACCAGACTTACTGGCTCCAGTGGGAACTTGAATACGAATTAACTTAACCTCTCTCAGTTTAAGAGAGGAAGGGATTTGTTTTAAGTTACAGGGAGAATGTATACAGTTCCTTCTAATGTAATAATTATATAAACAAGGTTAATATAATTTGTATGTGATTGTATATTTATAGTTATGATTGATATTTCCACAACAGATACAAACATATAAAAAATATAATGATACACATAAATAGATGCATTTATAAATTGATTGATTTATAGATACGTACATAGATAGGTATATATATACATGCACATCTATAAATATGTATATATATATATATATATATACATATATATATATATATAAATATATATTTATATATATATATATATATATATATATATATATATATATATATATATATATATATATATGTTGATACATATATATATATGTTGATACATAATGCATTGATACATAGAGTAGATACGGATGGTGTGTGAGGATGTTTGACAGTGTTTGAATAGTTTATTCAAACGCTGCAACAGACTTGATGGATAAGGAACAAGCAGAACCGATCACATGTGGGATGTGTTTACCTTGTAAGAGTATCGATGTCTTAGGACAAACAATCCATCAAAACAGACAAGAGTGGCTATTTGCAATCACATTGCTTTTGTTTTCCTTGGGAGGAATGAGCGGAGCCCATCGCTGTGGGCACCCCGGACTTCATTAAGTTGGTGTCATAAGTAGGTCACGGGTTTACAAACAGAAATTCATCTGGTTGAAAATGCAGCCATTTGCATGGCTGTCAGGACAGCAGAAACATCCCTGCAGCCTTTCTTTTCCGTTCCTAACAAAATGGCACACTGTATCATCCAAGCTTCCCCTTTGTGATGACACCAGGTCACTCAATAAGTCTTCTCCCCGGCACTTCCTCCAGTTCTTCCATCATTAAATAATTTTTCTCTGGTATCAACAAAAAATAAATAAATACAAAAACAACCCTTTTAATGTTGAAAATGTGTTCCGGTGACGACAAATAACAAAATGGAAATACCATTGGGTTGCTATGCGACTCTTTCTCTTTACCTTTCATAGCTGGCTACAGCACCGTTTCCTCTCATCCTACTTGTATACTGTATTGGTAACATCATTGCTTGTTTTGTACCCAGGTAACATCATTGCTTGTTTTGTGCTTGAGTTGTCCATGTTTTGCAGTCCCACCCAATGGAAAATATGCTAGATTACTCCCACAGCTGCCCTGGGACCAGAGTTGAGAATTAGCGGGTCGGCTAACACTGGTACATTTAGCGAGATGTATCTGGATATTTTATTGTGTCCCTTAGCTCGAGAATATACATAGCTATGGCTAAACGGGATGCATCACATTAGAGAGTGTCCTTGTGTGATCCATGTTTTAAGAGTGGGTGGGCAACCCATTAAGTCTGAATGGATTGGGCCCAAAAAAATTATCATAGTGTGTAAACATAGTGACCCGCTTAATGGCCAGTGTTTTGTGGTTTACTACAGACACTGGACTCAGCTGTCTCTGCGGAAAACAACTTAAGGGCAGAACACAAGCTGATAGAGGGAGGAGATTGAGGTTTTCACCACTTTGCGTTTCCCAGCTTGACTGCCATCCTGAAAGCGACCCTCAATGTATGATAGGAAATCAAATCGCTTCAACCAATCACAAAGAGCCTCTTCCTCCCACCAACACCCTCATATATATACGTTTAATAACGAGGAGAAAAGCAGACATAATCATTATCATGGTATAGTCATTTGTATCCCACAGATGATTAATCGTACTTTCTTTGAATTATGCAATTGCTTTATCATACTAAAATGCTGACAAACTACTGCTGTCATAGTTTACAGTTTCATTACATCAGACTGATACTTCTTATCGTGAAAAGCTGTTGTGGGCTCTCTGCACAAAGTTATAGCAAGAGACACAAGCGTGAATATAAAAATAAATAAATAAATAAGGCTCTTTATTGGCCAAAGGAAAACATCATTACTTATTTTCTTGTTAAGAGGAATAGGGGGTAAGAACAGGACACTGCAGTTGATGCAGTCTTCAGGGGTTTAGCCGAGCTAAAACCGGTCACCATCAGCGCTTCCTCAAACAAAGGAGCACATGTTGCCCCCAACCTGCATTCTGCCTCTTGTTTGCCTGGCTGCTATGTTGTGGCCAATTGAGGTCATTTATGTTGATGTGCTTCAGCTGCACAGTTCTCCCCAGGGTGAAGGAGCTATCCAGGGTGCTGATCCTCCATGTGTGTATGTGAAAATAAATAAATAAATAAATATATATACATTCATATATTTATCTATACACTAATTGTAAAATTAATCAAAGTATAATATTTTGTTGACAAATGTGCTTAGTGAAATAGTGCAATGTTTGACAAAAATGCTGGTTTGTGTTTACAGTGGAAACATCAGGTAACAACAGGTCGTTAGGTATATGCAGAAGCTGTATAATATGTATAAAAGAACAACTTGCATCCTTTCCATTATGTCTCTCTCTCCCTTCTGAAGCATGTTCAACAGAACAAAAGGAGACAAGAACCCCTTAAAAGTGCGTATTGATCCCGCAGCCTGTAGCTTTCATTTGATGAATGGAGAATTAATCATGCAATTCAAACCTCACATATAGTCACTCCTTTTGTTTTTTAGGAGGACTCAAGGGACATAGGAATAGAGGAAGTTGAGAGCAAGGAGATCTTTAGGAAGCATGGAAGGGCTGTTTGGAGAACTCTCTTCTACTCTCCTTTACAAGGACGCAGGGTGGGTGATGTTGGAACCGGTCTCTCTCTCTCTCTCTCTCTCTCTCTCTCTCTCTCTCTCTCTCTCTCTCTCTCTCTCTCTCTCTCTCTCTCTCTCTCTCTCCATGATGATGATGATTAAATAAAGGTCACTTAAAGGTCTTCACCAGAAAAAGTTTGACAAACCAGAAAAGGACAAGGGACTATCTTACCTGAATCCCAAGAGTGATTTATCTATTCCAAGTAAAATAAATAGAGCTTGAAATTGTACCAACTGTACCTTAATCCTGACTCATAATAAAAACTGCAGAAAGAAATGCAGTGTGCACTTCTGCTTATTATTTGTTTCCTTTATAATAATATTTGCGCTGGAATAAACATGTTTTATATTCAGAAATTATGTATTACAGTCAAAGCACAAAGAACAACAATGTGTCCCGTTAAATAGAGGCTTGCAGCAAGGTTCCTCTGTATTTGCAGGAGCAAAATATTTTTTTAATTGGATAAAATCCACACTCACATCTGCCAGCATTGTATCGGACTCATCTTGATGATAAGAAAATAACATGCAACTGCCTAATAACTAAACTTGACTTATATATTGTAATTTATGTTTTATAGATATTGAGACATTGATTGTTATCATTTCATGATTCTATGAAGATGAGGTCCAGTAGTGAGTAAAGGCCTGGCCCTTAAGTCTCTTCATGAGACGTGTTTTTTTTTTTGTAGGTACATCATTCTGGCGACATTTTGGGTAACAGTTTACAATAAGGTATGCACAACGTGGGTAGTTACTGAGAAATGAATGAGGAACAACCAGGGCCCTAACTGGGGCCCTGGTTGTTGAGTTACTGGTAAACAGACTAGGGCATACTGTATTAATGAATCATTCTGTGAATTAGCAAACTGACCAAATGATTATGAAAGCAGCTGAATTTTCCTGAGATTTCACAAATAGATATCAAATTAATAGGGCACGGACGGGATGATTGTCACATTTTATTAAAGATATTCACAATACATACACATTAATATTCACCCAGTTAGGGCCCCAGTCGTTCACCATTATTTACTCAATAACGAATGCAGTAGTCCCCTGCTCTGTTTACCAGTAACTCCTGAGTAGTTACTGAATAACTGTCACTTAGGGCCCCAGTTAGGGCCCCTGTTAGGGCCCTGGTCGTTCATCATTCGTTACTCAGTAACGAACACAGTAATCCTCTGGTCTGTTTACCAGTAATAAGTGAGGGCCCCGTTAGGGCCCCAGTTAGGGCCCTGGTCATTCATCATTCGTTACTCATTCGTTCCTCTACCCACGTTTTTGCGTACCTTATTGCAAAGTGTTACCACCACGGTAACGGGAAGGGTTATTTTTTACCTTTCAAAATACTAATTTATTTTTAACCATTACTTAAATCATTACTTCTGATTCAAGTTTTGTCTTTTGCCATAACCCTGTAACTGTCATTTATGGACACCACTGTCACAATTTAGATATGCAGGTGTTGGGAGGAGCCACCACTGGAACCATTATATGGTAGATAAATGGCGCTGGAATGTGAGTCTGTGCTTTATTTATGTTTAAATGTGTTTGTTTTTATGTGTGTATCTGTGTGTGTGTCTTTGTGTGTATTGTCTGAGGGAGGTCAAGGGAGGGCTGATGGTGGCTTTTAGATTAATGTGTGCGCCTCGGTTTACAAAATGGCTTGGAATCTGAGACTGCAATGTAAGCTGTAATGCAAATGTGGGACGCATTATGTTGGGTGCTGTGCATATGACTCTGGCATTAAGTGCTGATTTCCCTAATTTGTCTCTGTATACTACAGTGTGTGGAAAAATTATTGATATGCTGCTGACAGATAAGCTCTTCTTAAATATGGCCTTTATTCAGATTGATGATAAAAAAATATCAACTTAGTTAGTATTACAAGATCTGCTTTTGAGGGGAGAAAATAATGCATTCCATTTTTTTTATAATCGGAAAACACATAATTAGGGAGTAGTGGTTGTGTGCATGTTTGTGTGTGTGACTGTGTGTCTATGTGTGTGTGTGTGTGTGTGTGTGTGTGTGTGTGTGTGTGTGTGTGTGTGTGTGTGTGTGTGTGTGTGTGTGTGTGTGTGTGTGTGTGTGCATGTTTGTGTGTGTGTGTGTGTGTGTGTGTGTGTGTGTGTGTGTGTGTGTGTGTGTGTGTGTGTGTGTGTGTGTGTGTCTGTGTCTGTCTGTCTGTGTGTGGGTGTGTGTGACTGTGGGCATGGGGAAAGGGGTGTCCCCATATACATGTGATTTAACAAGTATGGTAAAACTGACCCAGTAAACCACCCGTACCCGTATATGTGTGTGTGTGTGTGTGTGTGTGTGTGTGCGCTTGTGTCTGTCTTTGTGTCTGTGTGTGGGTGTGTGTGACTGTGTGTGTCTATGTGTCTGTCTGTGTGTGTGCGTGTGTGTCTGTGTGTGTGTGTGTGTGTGTGTGTGTGTGTGTGTGTGTGTGTGTGTGTGTCTGTGTCTACGTGTATGTGACTGTGACGGTCTATATATGTGTGTGTGTGTGTGTGTGTGTGTGTGTGTGTGTGTGTGTGTGATTGTGTGTGTGTTTGTGTAACTGTGCGTGCGTCTGTATGAGTGTGTGTGTGTGTGTGTGTATGTGTGTGTGTGTGTGCATATTTGCGTGTGTGTGTCTGTGAATGTGTCTCTGTGTGTGTGACTGTCTGTCTGTGCGTGTGTGTTTTTCTTTTTCACTGAGGGGCCAGGCTACCAGCTCCTCGGTAAGCCGGCCTTCAGTTCAGTTTTAACGAGCGAAGAACAGGTGTGTTGCATCACCGCTTAATTAGCAGTTGACCTGGGAAACCATATCAGCCAATAAGAAGCTCTGGATGGAAAAGCAGGTGTTTAACCTAGAGGGGTAGTCATCTAATGCAAACTAATCTACAAATGGAGTCGGTAGGCAAGATACAGGGGCGAGTTGCTTCCTGGAGCAGACAATGGTGTTGCCAATGTACTAATCATCGCCTTTCTCTTTAAACCAAGTCGAGACGTTTTATGTGTGTATATCTGGATTATACGTTTAATTTTGAGTCTTATTTTTTCCTTATTTATTCACCTGGAAGGCTCACGGTCTACCTCACCATGTATATATGAACCTTTCTTCAGCTTTGATAGCAGGGTGTCTCTGGGAATAAACAACACACCCCTCCTGTCCCTTGGTGCCAGCAGTGATCTTCACCTGGCTGGCTATGAATCTAAAGGTAAGCCAAGCACTGGGATCACTTTGAGATGTGTCTAATTAGTGCTTCCGACAAAAGTGTCAAGACTGCAAATTAGTTCACATACTGAAGTGAAGTTATTCTGGGCACAATAAACTCCAAACTCATAAAGTAGATTGGCTGTTGCTAAAGCCTTGCCAACAAATATATTTCATAACTAAAAGAAGATGATAATTATGACCCAAGAATTTGATCAATTCCTTTTCATTTGTCACTTTCTCAGTTATGGTCGACTATGCGTGGCAAAATGCTAATCTCTTTGCCACTTTTGATCAAATCATAGTATCATACTGACAGTAAAACCAGTAAAATAACAGAAATAAGGGTCTGAGCCCTATTGAAGAGCAGAATATCATTCAGGCCTGTATACATTGAAGCAAGATCATCTTTTACATTATACAACCAGATAACTGACAATATGATAGCCGAGGGATGATCAGTCACTCGATACAAAGTGATGCAAAGCAAGTGCTGAACCTGGCCTTGAACACACTGGAAGAAAAAAAATAACACTGATTAATTAGCAGGCATTAGACACAATCACAATAGAGTTCGAATTGTTCCCCGGTCGAAAAAATACCCTGTATTCTCTGGGGGCTAATTGTCTGCTTGTTCCCTCTGATCCGCGCCAAATTCTCTTCCAGACCAAAGCACTCTGTTCTCGCTCTCCCCGTGACACTGGCATGCTTACCTACACAAGAGACCCATCGTTCATTCCCTCTTTGAGAGTGGCTCAATGTGTCTCTTCAAAAAAGAGCACATAATCTTCTCTTTAAAACTCTTTTCATTGCCATTTTATTGTGTTTTTATAGTCCACATCAAGTCAGTTTAAAGTCGTTAGCCAGCCAAAACGTAAAAGGAACCGAGAGACATAGATGCCTTCTCCTCAATCTCTTAAGCCTTTCTGCTATCTACTAACAGTGCTTGAACGATTTAAAATACAGCCTTTTTTGCTCATTAGGCATGTAGTCTCAAGATCTGGGGAGTCTGGAACTCTGAATCAAGGCTAAAGCAGACTTGGGGCATAATTGCTATCTTATTTGGCATCCGATATTGCTCATCATCACGGCATCCTGACTTCACCTCTACGGATTGGTGTTTGTGTAACAACCAGAGCGCTCAATAGAATGCAGTCTGTAATTACATTTCACCTGATGCCCCATAGCAAGCGTTGCCCTCTGAGAAATTAATATGTGTCTGCGTTCTCTGCTCCCTCAACCCCTACCCCCCCACCCCCCGGACTCAATTATCTTTCTTTTCAAACACATCGGATGACATCCTCACTTAGATTATGTGCAAATGTGCTAATGGAAGTGTAAACAGTGGTTTCTCTCAGGCGAAAGGACTCGGGTCAACTATGGCTCTCTCGTCTCCCTCCACACAACACCATGCTAACAAGCTTGCAAATGTTTCAAAAATCTCTAAATGGATGAAGGAATTTTTGTATTTTTGATTCTGTAACCATATCCACAGCATACACTCCCCCTCCAGCTATGCTGGGGGAAAAAACTGATCATCGATTGGCTTTGAAAAACTATGAAAAGACTGGGCAGGGCGGGAAACGTTGACCCTTAAGATTTCCTCAGATGAGTTTGTAGATAATGAGCTGAACATATCCTTCGGAAGACAGCTCTGTGAAAACTTGTATACAGAAGATGCAGAACAGAAAAAAAAAGATAAGACACATGTAGAGATAATTTCAAAAGCCTCTATGCACTCAAACTCATACATGTTTCTCTGCAAAAGCCACACATGAGGCTCAGCAACCATACTGTATCAGGCTAGCCTTTTGCTTGGAATACAGAGCCTGTTTGCCTAGACAGAATGCCCGCTGAAAATGGCCTTGTCTTTTGGAAAAAGGTGAAGACACACCACATTCCACGTAATCTGTCCTCCATGTTGGGTCTGCTGTAAGCAATATAAAATAATAAAAAAACAAGCAAATAAACAGTTAAATCTAATCTCTGCTGAGCAGCGTGCAATCCCAGGTTTTGCAAGACTACAGAGGAGCAGGACGGGCCAACTGTAACACGTCAGCAGAGTAGGATTAGGGCCGAGAGGAGTCGTCCATTCAGTCTGAGATGCTGCAGTTTTCTAATCGGCTCAAGTAAATATGTGACAGTAGAGGGGAGCGTTAACTCTAACCTCCCCCGCTGAAGGGGATGGGAGGTCACCAAAGATGGCCCTGGCCTGTCCTATATCCTACGCCTCAACCGCTAACGCCCAGACCTACCACTGCCACCCCCACTCCCCGTTAAGACTGAAAGATAGAATATAAAAGCTCTCAACTTCAACCATTGACAGTACAGTGCCAACAGTTCTGCTCCTATGCCCCATTCGGTCCAACCCCCTATGATACAAGTGGGAACCGAGGACACCTTTACAAAGCATGCAAGAGCTGTTGTTTGGAGATGATTCTCTCTCTCTCTCGCTCATCCTTCTCCCCCCCCCCCCCCACAAACAAAAAAACACTTAATCGAAAGTATTCTTTTCTATAAGTGGGAGCTTATGGATACCCCCACTCACCAAACACACATACACACCTGCTGGGGGAGCCTTAAAGCCTTGGATTGAGGGGGAATGAACCCCAGACACAGGCTTTCGGGAGAAGCGGCAGATTCCCACTCTAGCAACGAGAGCAGATGCAGACGCTTGTATCGCTCCCCACCGTGCCTGCATTCATCCCGGCTAAGTCCTGATTATGCCGCACTGAGCTGCTGCTGCTGCTGCTGCTGCCGCCGCTGCTGCTAGGTGTGCTCACTGTTACAATAGAAGCGAAGACAGATTTCTTCCCCGAGGGGTGCGTGGCGCTTGAATGCCTCTTTTCTGTTTTTTGCCACCCCCACCGCCGCCTCCCCACCTCCACATATTCCTTTATTTTAATTAAAGCTTAACATTTTAATGACATGCAATTTTCGAAGGAGGCTTGGCAAATATCATGAGAAAAAGCCTTTAATAGCCCACGTTTTGTGTTTCTTGCTATCTTTCATTCTTTTTTTCTATATTTTCCCCCTTTCTTTCTAAGGGTGATTGAAAATTGAGTATCATTAGCCGTTCATTAACCACTGCACACTTTTAATTATTTAAATACAAAATCATATAATTAAATTCATGAGAAATGTGTTTATGAACAGACTGAGCAGATTTCTTAAGTTAAGACCTAAGTGACCGAGGGCTACCCAGATGCGAATTTGATTATATCGTATGACTTGAATAATAGATCGGAGAACCGTTCATAACTAAAGCTCTTATGTTTTCACAGTCTTCTTTCAAAGTTTATTTTTCTTTTTATAAAATCATTGTTGGCCACGAAAAGACGGAGCAGCACCCAGAGCGCTGCACTTTCAATAGCAAGGAGCTTGTTGCATTGGAGAGTGCTGCTGTTGTCTACTGCCGTGTCCTCCAGAACTCACTAGGTCATCATCACAACAGTGTTCCGTTTCCCGCTCCCCACTGTCTTTCTGATGAAACTGTTGCTCTAGATTTAAAAAATTAGGATATTTGGACAGTGATTTGCATGGTGGATGTTTGATTCACGTACAAACCAGCTGGCATGGTCGTGCTGTGTAAACCAGCACATCATCCCTGTTTTGAAAGTCACCTCAACAAATGCACTGTTGAGGTAAAATGATAAATATATGTAATAACCAGTACGATCTTTTTGTTGTTTGTTGAAGAGTACTCTACGCTTACAGGAAAAGTAAATTGAGCAATGTATCCTAATGGTACCTTTGTATAATCTAGTAAGCAGCTAGAGGGGCTTCTTGGGTAAACAGTAGGAAATATTGAACACTGCTGATTACTTTAGACAAACAGTTTAGATTTCAGAAGTTGCAGTTTTTGTGAAAATAAATTAGCTTTGGGGTATTTTCTTTATGATAAAATGTTGAAATAATTGAGGACATCTTCAAACAGATAATACCAGCATGTCATTTTGTCACCGTATTCTATGTAATTGTGTTGAATTGAAAGATGAGAGAGAGGGAATAGTGGCTATTTAACTGATTAAGATCATGCAAGATGCCATGGTTGATCACAGCTAGTGTTCCCTAAGGTTGGCTCTTGCACTTGCTGGCTTACTTGTACTTGTTGCTTGTTGCCTCAGGAGAGAACGTGTACAAAGGAAAATATTGCACCACTTACACAGGAGAACCATGTAAGGGGGGTGAGTACACTCCGAGGGTATCATTGATTTTGAGAGAGAGAGAGAGAGAGAGAGAGAGAGAGAGAGAGAGAGAGAGAGAGAGAGAGAGAGAGAGAGAGACTGAGAGAGAGACAGAGAGAGAGAGAGAGAGAGAGAGAGAGAGAGAGAGAGAGAGAGAGGGGGGGTCCAAACAACAGCGCTTCCATGCTTTCTTAAGATGTCCTAGGTTCCCAAGTTCCCCTATCCCTGTGTCCCCTGAGATGTCGCTGGGTGCAGTGACAACTACAGGAAGTTGGTCGGATTGCATGTTTATTTCTCCATTCATCGAATGAAATAGATACAGGCCGCGGGATCAATTTGCGCCTTTGAGGGCTCTCGTCTCTTGTTTTAGTTTTCTATAATCTTGGCAAGCGCTGCTGTTGTAGTCAAGGGAGGACATTGAGGGAGAGATTTGCATCACCTAACATCCCCCCCAATTTAAAAAACAAACAAAAACAAATCATGCCCCACCCCCACACCCCCAACGTTAACCCCCGTCCCATATCCATCAACCTATCTGAACCACCTTTGCAAAATTTGTAGTTATTGTGCTTCGGTCGGGAAAACACAAGTGGGCAAGGAAGCTGGCTGCCAAATTATGGAATAAATAATGTACAAGAGAGCTCTCTCTCTCTCTCTCTCTCTCTCTCTCTCTCTCTCTCTCTCTCTCTCTCTCTCTCTCTCTCTCTCTCTCTCTCTCTGTCTCCCACCCACCTACAGGGCTTCTAAATCAGATCCTGCACTGACTGAGAGCAGCACCCAGCGGTCCACTGATCTGCACCCCGTGGTCATACCTCCTCTCTCCTCTCTGGTGGGCATCAAAGCGGTGCAAGAGAAAGGGCATGGAAAGCTACAACACGCGTCACGTTAGTATACACAGACACACACACGCATCCACCCAGAGACAGGCACTAGCGCACACACTGAAAAAAAGAAAAGAACACACATGCTGGCATGCACACACACTCATGCAGAAAAAGGCACAAACTCATACACACGCAAACACTCACAGACACAAACATTTGTTACACACAATTCCAAGGGTCGGATGAATGATTCACCTACCCTCCAGGAAGTAAAGATAAAACAAGGGTCTCCAGCTAGGTGTTATTTTTTGTGGAAACTTTTTGCTGTATTTTTAAGAGCAGTATGTGCCAGACAGACTGTGTGTGTGTGTGTGTGTGTGTGTGTGTGTGTGTGTGTGTGTGTGTGTGTGTGTGTGTGTGTGTGTGTGTGTGTGTGTGTGTGTGTGTGTGTGTGTGTGTGTGTGTGCGCGTGTGTGCGTGTGTGTGTGAGAGAGGGAGAACCGACAATATGAAGAGTTCAGAGTGGAAGAACAAAAAAATATATATTTGTGTATATCTTGCAGAAGCCTTGTCATCTTAAAGGGGCCAACTTGCAGGGTCAGCAATGCAACTTCCAGCAAACATAGCAGAGAACTAAATGTGTAAAACTTAATAGTTGGAAAGCAACTGATTTTCGTTTCTGATGCTGAATTGCAGGTTCACGGACCCATAAGTACAGCTGGAAGCAGAAGGGCCTCCATCCATCATATAGTGACACACACACACACGCACGCACGCACGCACGAATGCACACACGCACGCACGCACGCACGCACGCACGCACGCACGCACGCACGCACGCACGCACACATACACACACACACACACACACACACACACACTCACACACACACACAGGAACACACATACATACATCCATTCACACACACAGTCAGATACACAGTCACACACAGACCTTTTCTCCATTCAAGCAAAACCTTGTTGCTTGATGTTATTTCATTTCTCACTTTGAATTGGATTTCATGTAGCTACTTAATAATTTAAATTAGCCTGGAAAGCACTCCTGGCTTTTATCACAGTTCCAAGGAACACAACTATACAATGACCTGAGGACATGGGCAGCCGGCCGCCTGTGATCCGGCTTTTAGTATGCTGCTCAGGCCCACGGCGGGGAGGTGAGTTTGTGTCAGGCTACACTGTCAATCAAGGGCAACAGTGACGTCTGGCCGTCACTTAATGCTCTCGAGTGTTTCTCCCGCCACGTGAAGCAAGCTCACAGTTTTAACACTTTGTCCCTCTAATGCACTTACATACATGCAGCCATGCATATGTGCAGACATACATTCATGGAGTATACAGGGATGCAAACGTACATGCACGTTTGGGTGTACGCACGCACACACACACACACACACACGCACGCATGCACACACGCATGCACTCACGCACACACACACACACAAACAGATGCATGCATACATACATCCATACATGCAGACATGCATGTACAGACAGACGGACAGACAGACAGACAGACAGACAGACAGACAGACAGACAGACAGACAGACAGACAGACAGACAGACAGACAGACCACAACATAAAACATATAGAGACAGACACAGGGACATAATGATGATACTGACCTGCAATCCAATATTAAACACATTCTGTTATCCACTCAATATGAATGCCTTCAAATAATAAATGAAAATGCAAATGCAGAGGAAATTAGTCAGTTTTTACCAGTGGCATTTAAATTCAAGTTCATTATTTTCTGAAATTACATTTTAAAACTCTCCTGACTGCCACAGCTGTGCTTGGTTCTGTGTCAGGAGAATTAAGCGTAGACATTGACACATGCCTCCATACGCACACACATACACACGCAGGCACGCACATGCACACACACATTGATGAGGACTTGATACTATGTGCAGCAATCAATCTAAATATAATTTCTATGAAAAACAACAACAAATGAAACAATAGTCTATTCACAAAGGAATGATTGTACAAACCAGTCACACAGAAACATTCAAAGCTTTACAGTTGCACAGAACGATATCAACTGGTAAAAGTAAAGGAAGTCAAGTTCATTTGATGGATGCAAAATATTTTCCAGCCAGTTTCATTCACCCACATGCACACACAAACACACACAAACACATACACACACACACACACACACACACACAAACACACACACACATGCAGGCGGGCACGCACACACACAGACGCCTCCGCACAACAGCTTTGCCACATTGATTAAGTCACACAACAGCTCGATAAGCACTGTAATGTTTCTTTTCAATCTCTTCCTCGTGACATTTCCACTCTGCAGGGGGGGAGTGAATTGGACAGACCTAGGAGGAGCAGCGGGAGGGACCCCTAGAAGGATGCATCGCCTGCCAGCACCCAGAAGTCACGACTAGGGGTCATCCCCCTTGTTTTGACAAGCCGACATCATGCAAGCCTCCTCCACACTTCCCACCTATAGATTTGGACCATGTTTTGGCTCTGGAAACAACATGTCTATACTAGCACGTGTGTGAGTCCGTTTTGAGTATGTGTGTGTGTGTGTGTGTGTGTGTGTGTGTGTGTGTGTGTGTGTGTGTGTGTGTGTGTGTGTGTGTGTGTGTGTGTGTGTGTGCGTGCGTGCGTGCGTGCGTGCGTGTGTGTATGTGGTGTGTGTGTGTGTGTGTGTGTGTGTGTGTGTGTGTGTGTGTGTGTGCCACAGTGGCCCTGCCTATTGCCTAACAGAAATATCAGCGCCGCGGCCCCCAGTGCAGACGACTGCCTTCCCATCAGCGTGAGGGTCGATGGGCAGAATGAAACGGCCCTCCTTATCAGCGCTGACGGTCTCTGTCTGTACTACTATCACACAGACATACACTGCAAGCATTACACACAGGACCCCCCCTCTCACACCCCCTCACACCCCGCACCCTCACACATACACACACAGGCACACACCAACGCCTTCACCTCTGCTGCTAGCGGCAGCATCAGTAGAACTGGGGAACTTTGAAAAAGGATTTCTCTGGTCTGAGCCTTCATCCAACAGTGATCCCACTGATGCAGAGCCGCCTTATCTCACAGGAGTGTGTGTCACGTGTATTTCAGTGTGTGGATTTCCGTGTGTGTGTGTGTGCTTGTGTGTGTGTGCGTGTATTTCGAGGGTGGTGTGTCTGTGTGTGTGTGTGTGTGTGTGTGTGTGTGTCATCATTTTAACAGTGCTGTACAAACTGGATAGACAGACATAGATTCGCTTCACCCGGTTTCAAGAGCACATCGGCTATAGAAGTTTCACCGACCCCTGCTGGGGCCTCCCCCTCCCACCGCCCCCCCAACACCGTACACCAGCCCCCTCCCTCCCCACCCCCACCACCCAGATCCTAATCCCTCATCCCGTCACAGAGAAGAGAAGAGGGACTGCTGGGGGAGATTAGGTCTGCCTGTCAGCCGGCTCTGCTGCGACACGTAAGCGCTCACAACTCCCTCGTTGTTTTCCTCCTATTTTTCGCGTCGCTTTTTTTCCCTAGCAGACCCTCGAAAGACGACTTGATTGGCACGCATCTCCGCGTGTGATTGTTGTGCGGCGTCGCGGCGCGCTCCGTCTGAGATTTCATTTGAGGGAGTCGCTCGCTCTGATTTCCGTGTGGCGTGCCAAAGCACTGCTGACAGCCGCCGGGACGTCGTGCTTGTGCTCCTCTGAATCCTCTTAACCCTAAATGCTACCGTTTCCCCCCCCCCCCGCCCCCTCTTTCCCCGTTCCACACATCCACCTCCCCCCCCCCCCCCCCCCCCCCCCCCCCCCCCAACCAGGATCCGGAAAAACATGAAGAAGAAAGAAAAAACCTGTTTCCCGCAGAGAGACAGCGTAATGCTGAGTCATAGACGACAACAAGAAAAGAATGTCATTGCTTTGCTAATTTACTTTCCACTGAACTTATGGAATGAGCTCGCTCCGCATAGAAGGTATCAGCAAACGCATACGCTAGGGGAGGCATTTACTGTATGTTTAAAGGAAATTGAATTATTATATACTAGGCCTATGTAAAAAAAGAAGTATGTGCTATATGAATGAAAAGAGAACACATAGGTACCAAAGTAATATATCAACCGTAGATGTTTTATTCCACCAATATAGTGGATTCTCATGGACAATTCTGAGAAAAGCAGGTTCCAAATAGCTGTCTAAAACGGCCCCTCTGTAAAAAAAAACAACAACCTACAAATTTATGGAAATCCATTTCATGTATTACCTCATTAGACCACACAGTATTAAAAATAATATAATTACCTCATTGGACCTGACCAGACCTTAGTATGAGAGCTACCACCAGTTCTGACTAGTTTCTTCTTTCACATAGAGGTCAAAAATCCCCATGACCTTTAAACCCTCTGAGATAAGACAGGCGTGCCTATTTTAACATGCCATAGTTACCAATATATGCTATAGCAACGCCTGTGTCCCTCAGTTGCTTCTTCAAGCAGCTCGTTTGTATGAATGCATGTTTGAGTAGCTTCTGTAATAAATAGTTTTACTATGATACTTCATTCATCCTCGGGGTATTACATTCATCCTCAAACAACTGTTGTTTTTCCACGAAATTGCCAGCTGAGTCCAAGCACATTTCAGATTGCAAACAAAATAAGTCCTTGGCCGGATCTGAACATGGGCTTACGTTCAAAAACATACAAATGCATAACCTTCTGAAGGCCTTTTGAGGCTAACCCTCTGCCAGACGCATCTGGAACTTCAAGGAACAAATTCCATTTTCAAAACGATGCCTGTTATTCAAAACTTGTCATAGTGCAACTAAGGGTTCTTCAAGAATTAACTAGTAATTTTAGTAGCAAAGTAAGTAGTAGTTCATAATAGTCTTGTACATTATATGTACTTATACATCATGAGAGTGAAACATTTACAACAATTTTGTTACAATATTGTAAATGTAACAAAATTTGCACAGTAACATCAAAACTAACAATGAAATAACATTTTTAAAACAATTGGATTTTCCCAGCCTTTACGAATGGGCCTAAATTATCCTACCACCCAAGGGCTTAGACAGGGTCCAGGGTGGCTAATGTGTTCAAGTCCTGCAGATAAATAGTGGCATACTTCATTGTCTTAGATTTTAAGTGCGTTTAGATCAAAGCGTTGAGATAATTACACAGAGACTGTGTCGGTAATGAAGAGGGACCATGAAATTGTATACTGATTAACACCCAACAAACACCCTACCGAGAGCTTCACAGGACCTTAATGAGCCAACCCTGTAATCCACATCTAGTAATTAGCATTAGATTCGCTGGGATGCAATTGCAGAGCAAAAATCCTCCCCTGCAAAAACAGTGATGGAGATAAAGGCTGTTGTCCAAAAGCTTTTTTAATGTGAGGCAATGTTGAGTTTGAGTTTAACATCTTTGCAATGTTAAATAGTATCTAGTCAGAGGATCACGATGATTGGAGACAATTAGTTAGAGCATTTACTTTTGAAGCAAAGAAAAGAAAGTTTCTGTTTTATTTCAAAAGATTCAGTTCTTAAGAAAAGATTTTGGGTCGAGTCAAATTCTATTTCTATGGCAGTTTATTACAATAACAGCATTGATGGGTGAAACAAACCAACACGCCCTGCGTCAGTTAATCGTAAACCCCAAGTAGCATAATTTCTCAGTTTTTCTCTCAACAACAAACCTTTGAGAGAAATGGACGAAGCCTTGAGAAGTCTACTTCATCCTCTAAGAGATGTGTATGAGAGATGGCTAGCCGAGGTTCATACCAGGTAGTACCATATAAAAAGACCCCAAAAAAGAGCAACATTTTAAAAAGTAAAAGATTAATAGTGAGTTTACAATAAATCATGAGACAAGATATTTGGAAGATAGTATATTCGATTGCATTTAATCAGATCGATCAAATCAGAGGTCAGAAATATAGTGGTCTAAACTTGAGATCACAATGGGATGATGATCGATCATAAGAAAAGATTCATCTGAATCTCAGAGCCACAGTAAAAAGGCATAAGGGTCATGAAGGGTCATGAAGGCTGTGGGCACGGCGGTGTGTGTGTTCTGAAACCAGGGTAACAGTGTGGTGGCATCAATGACGTATACTTGTGAATGAAACTGTAAAATGCACGAATCCAATGGGGCATCTGGTCTTGATGTTAGCTGACATTGCTCGTGGCCAGAGAGAGAGGGTGGGTGAAAGACATTGTGTCAGATGAAATGCAAAAATTAAGCAAATACAGACTAGGCCCAGGGTAGGTGTGCCATATCAAGGACAATATGGGTTGACATAAAGGTGGACCCAGGAAGATGTTGAAATTAAATGAGGTTGTAGTACAGCAACTGCGTATTGTCGTTTGAGTATACCTAGTCCAATGCTTGGAGTAACTCTTTCTATTTTGTACTTCCTACTATTTTCGACCACTCTTTTAAAATGTATCATTTGAGATCATCAATGTGCAACAGAAACACCCACTGCTCGGCTTGATTCCATCCATATGTATAAATAAAAAGTGCAGGATAGGTTTAATGTCAAGCATATATGTTCAAAGAAAAATATATATATTTATACAGTCCATAGAAACATATTCCAGGCCAGTCTTTACTTCCGCCATTGTGAAAAAAAGTCTTGTTTATGTCACCACAGTGGTAGCAGGAAAGGCTTGTTGTTAAAAGGGACCTATTATGCTTTTTCGTCTTTTTTGACCTATAAACGTTGATATAATGATTGATAGTCATGTTTAACCATACTAAAGTGTCAAATAATGACGTACATGCATTTAGACGTATTCCCTGGTGAGTCTGGGGTGGCTGTGCAGAGCGCTAAACACTCGGGACAACGTTTGCGATTCATTCCGGGAAACCATCTACGTAGATGCACTCCTGAAGCGCCCCAATATGCCTGGTCAAAGCTGCCCGCGCGCGCGCTTCAAGGAAGGTAACCAATCACAACGGAGTTGGGTTGGCAGCAGGGGGGCGGGGGGGCGGAGAAGGATGAAACCGAGCGTTGACAGAGAATGCTGAAAGCGCCCAGATGAGAGGAAGAGTTTCCCGAAAATCTACATCGTTTTTTGTGTATGGTTAAACGTGACTATCAATCATTATATCAACGTTTATAGGTCATAAAAGTCGAAAAAGCATAATAGTTCCCCTTTAAGTGAACTCAAAAAATAAGACATATATTGAATAGGATTATTTTATAAGGATTACAGACACATTTATCAATGCAGATGGAGAGCTGATGGGTTATAATCAACTACCTCTGTAAACTTATTTATTCATCACATCATGGGAGCCAGCCCATGATGAGCGAACAATGGACGGCAGAGTTTTTGATATTTGTTCCCTAACAATTGTTTGTCTCTGTGCTGTATTTATGGCACTAGACTGTGTACTGTTAGCGTGAACTGCTCAATGGTGACGTCAAGCTACACTTACCACTCCCGTTTTGTTTCAGTTCCACTTTAAAGCAGCACTGTCTAAGATTCCTACCTCAGATAAATGTAGTATCTATTTAGAGATAGATTTAGATTCAGATCCCCAAAATAGAACAATATACAACAGAAACGGCGCTAAGCATGGATCATTTTCTCTGCACTGACCTGCCGCTCATGCTCACAGAAAATAAATAATGTAACAAAGTAATGTTGACAAATTGTAAATCAGTTCCGATTCGTCTCTAAACCTAGCTGACTACTCGTGTAGGGAATGTAAATTGAGAAATGTTTAGCAATTTCAACTTTGTGCACTCAATCTTCTAATTAGAGGCACAACAGTAGGAATCGTATACAGTGCTGCTTATCCATGGAAGACAACAAATAAAAACTGATAGAGCTCATGCATAAGGGGCTCTCCACCAGTTGGCTGCTTATGCAATAGGCCAGATAGGTTTGTTATTTCGGAGCTTGGCCATCTATTTTGGATTGTTCGTAGTTGTATACATGTTTTAAACTGTCAAAAGGGACCTATTGTATAACTTTTTAATCATTAAAGTATCTTTTAAACAATGCTTTTGAATTGTATGGTGAACGAATGTGGGTGAATTCGTCTTCTGTGGTGTGATATCCAGCCCTGAAATAGTCCTTGTTGTTCTCTTCTTGTTGATTGGTCTTTCGGGAGATGGTACAGCAATTTCAGTTTTTTCTTTTTGAGATTTCTGCTTTTTCATTTTCTTTTTGAAAGAGAAGCACAGCGGACATACTTCTCTTTCTGGTTGAGCTACTTCCCTTCTGGCTCAAATTTCATCTTGCAAATTGTTGTCAGTGACCTCACAGCGGGAGAGACACGCAGGTTTAACATTTCAAGTTTCCACCGTGCAAGGGCAGGTTCATTCCGGATTTGAATAAAAGTACACCTTTATGGTTCCAGATTCCTCCAAATCATTTTTTTCAAATGTATTCATAAATTCAAAGTTGGAGCATATAATTATAATTCAGTATCCCCCACAATTTGCCCAAATTGTTCTTTGGGCGACAAAATGTTTCTGTAAATCCGTAAGCTCCAAAAAGATGAGATCTTTTCAGGGCTGCCTGGGCGTGTTGGAGATGAGATACTGACAAGCTGGATTTGTGGATCGATCTATCTATCTATCTATCTATCTATCTATCTATCTATCTATCTATCTATCTATCTATCTATCTATCAATACAGCCATCCATTCATCCATTTCATGAATACAATAGAGGCCGTTAGTAAATGAGTCAACTATTAGACAGACTCTCCCATTAGTCTGGCGGACAAACAAAATGGCTTATTTGTACACAGCAAACTGACGTTCATACGCCTCCCTACACTTCGGTGGTCTATAAGGAGGAGAAAGCGTCTGGTTTCGGCGCCGTATGCTCCTCGATCCCAGGGCGGTCCCCCCCCCCCCCCCCTCCCCCCTCACGCTCAGTGTCCCCGTGCGGAACCATTAATCAAGGAGAGCCTTGCCGGGGCACAGCGCAGTTAGGGCGCCGTGTGTTAGGGCGCCGTGTGTTGTGGCGCGGTGGTGGGAGCAACACAGACGGACCGGAAAACCAAGGGGCGGGGGACGGGGTGCCGGGGGGCGGGGGGCGGGGAACCAGACCGAGGCGATGGAAGAAGACTCACTGGCAGCGGCAGCGGCGGCAGATGGGTGGGAGAAGCGCGGCCCAGGAGAGCTCGCCAGTAAAGCAGAGCAAAGTGGTGCCAGCCCAACTGTGTCTAACAGGAGGTCCGCCATTTAATCAAACCCAACACTGAGGCGGCGCCAGTGCCAGATGCAATTTTGAATCCCCTTATATAGCCCAAAATGCCAATTAGCTTATATATAGAATCCTGCCACACAAACGCACACACACATTTCTCTATCACTTTCTCACACACAGACACATGCAGACACAGACATACACACACACACACACACACACACACACACACACTCACCCTCGGTCAAAGTTATTAGCGGAACTTAATAAAGATGGAGCGATATAATGAATCTTGATGTATGTGATGTGGTGGCTTTTGAACACACACCCATGTACCCATATGTGCACATACTCACACACACACACACACACACACACACACACACACACACACACACACACACACACACACACACACACACACACACATATCTTCGATCTAGTTGAATATAATAAGGTATGGGGGTTGAAGTAATGCCGTGACATTTCCAATGTATTTATAGAGGGGCTATATCCGCGCTGCACCTTTGTGAAGTGTCTTCTTGTGAGTCACTTGATAACATTTACTGTACAGCAGCTGGTCAGAAATGCCTTGCAGCTGTTCCCGAAGGCTAGTTTGAGAAAGTAATGCCAGTGATGCAACATTTCTGCCTCCCCTCACAAACAAACCCGATTGCTAACACACACAACCACTCACACACCCCCATGTGCATGCACACGTTTCTGCATTTGTTAAGCGAAACAAGGCGAAAAGAATACGGACGCTGGGCCTTTTGGTCCAGCTCTGTGCTTTACAGATAAGATGACCCGGTGAGACCCAAAGACAAACAAAGAGGTGACAGGTGACAAGGCTGGGGGAACAGGAAACAACTGGATTCAATTTCCAGGTGGGACGTTTTCAGCGTTCTAATCCCTGGCGTGGGATTGGGGGGTGCAGTGTGTGTAATTGGGGTTGGGTAGAGGGGGGGGAGGGGGGAGTGGAGCCAAGAGGTTCTAGGGGACGCCTTCCTGTGTTGACAGGCAGAAGAACACATTGCTTATCAGCAAAGTCATCCTTTTCATTGCGGAATACAGCCCTGTGCCGATGGCCGGCGCGCTGCAAGTGAGCCATTAATCTACGCCCCCGCCCCTTCTCCTTATCGCGCGGGAGCGACAGATAGGTTCTCGGTATGAATCGAGAGGCTAAAAACCAGATAGGCAGTCGGTCATTTTTCCCTCATGTTTTATTTCCTTTTTCTCCTCCTCTCGCTGCATTTGTCTATTGTGGTGGCAGCCGCTGTGTTCTCATCAACCATTGGAGGAAAGAGTCGGCCTATCCTGTCCTCCCGCCCTCCACAGAGGTCACATGCACTGCTGTCCTCTCTTGCTTCCATGTTTCAGTACAAAGAGACAGGGAGAGAGATATGGGAGAGAGGGCGCTAGAGAAATATGAAGGAGAGAGATTGAGAAGGATAGCTAGAGAGAGAGAGAGAGAGAGAGAGAGAGAGAGAGAGAGAGAGAGAGAGAGAGAGAGAGAGAGAGAGAGAAGAGAGACGGAGGGAGAGCTAGAGAGATTTGAGAGGGAGAACGAGAGAGAGAGAGAGATGAGGGACAGAGAGAGAAGAAAGAGATAGCTAGAAAATTATGAGTCAGAGAGGAAGAGAGGGATGCAAGCGGGAGAGTTAGAGAGATAGGAGAGAGAGTGAGAAAGATAGATACAGATGAATGGGAGAGAGAGAGAGAGAGAGAGAGATAGAGAGAGTGGGAGTGAGAGAGAGAGAGAGAGAGAGAGAGAGAGAGAGAGAGAGAGAGAGAGAGAGAGAGAGAGAGAGAGAGATATGAAAACAGTGCCTTCTCCAGAAATAGCCGCATGCCTCTTGACCCCGTTTTTCGCAGCGCCAGAGTACAGTACACCGGGATCGATGAGACTGCCCCGCTCCTTCGATGGCATTTCCCTCGATGGGAGAGCTGTATGTTTTGAGGTCTACAAGGCACCATTAGTGGCATTTACATAGGGGGAGGAAGTGGGATTCTGCGAGGGGCCTGGGGGTAAAGGAGGGAAATCGGTGGTGGTGGTGGTGGTGGTGGGGGGGGGGGGGTTCCCTTGGTGATAGAGCCCAGGAACATCTTATGCCGTGCATCTCGTCTGTCATTTTACCCAACCTGCTCCCGGTAGTAAGATGGAATGTACAACAACGCTTTGTTTTCCTTACCACCATCTGTAACTCCAGGCTGTGCAGATTGTGTGCCGTTTTAATTGGATTCAAGTAAGCAATACTCGCTATAAGTCCACTGGACAGATGTTTATCCGTAGATTTAAATGTGCCCACATTACAATAGTTCTTACATAGTATTTCTGTTTCTATTAAAAAAAAAAATAGACATAAATTAGGAAATGAAAACACACTAATTACATAGTAGGTTTTGCAGTACTTTACAACCCTTTAAGAGCAACTTGCATAGTTCTGTAACAACACAACATGCCGCACGTTTAAATGAGGGAAAGGTTTAACATTAAAACTCCTTGCAAGGTCAACCTGATAATGTTGAAAGATGAGGCCCATTGTTCATTGTTTCAACTTGTACACAGATACCATGCAGAGGTCAAATGACTTTGAGATGAACACGGAAGCTGGAGATGGATCCAACTGAGAATCTGAAGTGGAGGGAACATTCCAGTGGGAAATGACAGAGGTGGAGTAGATGGAAGCCACAGTGTGTTTGGATCAGTGATGGTTTTTAACTCCAAGTGATCATGGAATAGCCAACTTCTGTTGTTGTTGAGTTAATTGAATTGATCTATAGGGCTGGTAAAGTTATGTATAATTATGTATAATTATATATATTAGTCTTGTGTCTATCTGATAAGCTACTAATACGCTTTGACGGACACTGGGGTTCTATCTATCTGATTTTTACTACACGAAGGGATGACCGATCATAAACAAGAGGCTATCAATACATTATAGAACGATTCACTATTTGCGTAGAAGATTAGGAAGAATCATTTGTATTACCATTGCATCATCGCACGCACAGAAGGTGCAGGGGACGTAGTTTGGCTTGCTTTTGGATGGTTTCTCCTAAAATGCATCATATTAAAACCTTTGGGATGTGTTTCGCATTAATTTGCTTCAGTTTTACATTTACCGTGAAAATAATTGGCAAAATGTGCCTGGAAATTTATTCAGAAATAATAACATCACCAAACAAAATATATCCAGGTTTGGATTTCAGGAATGTGTTCACCTTATCATATTTGAGTTCACATATTCAACTCAATACACATTTATAATTTGTACCAACAAGTGTTATTTTATACTTTCATTCACTGGTCTGGGCTTGAGGTCAGGCATCCTGAGTCTGCATGCCTTTCAGGTATTTAAAGAGAGCCGTTTGAAGGCCGGCAATATAACTAAGTGGTTGGTGGTGTTTTTAAGCCAGCTGATATTGTAATTATTCTATTCCACAATGATAACATTTCGTTATTAGAGTCACAAAGTGTACTATGTAGAGTTTGTTATTAGTTGTGTAAGAATACAGTTCAGTGTGATTTTTTTTCAAATAACAAGACATGGGGCTACTCATTCATGCTGTGCATTAAAGAGGATCTAGTTGGGGGAGTAACAAAGAGTTTTTAACTGAATTCTGTGCATCATTCCGATATAATTGGTTCGATAAGATGTAGTTTATAATAGCTTCTCCACACAGAAACGCCAGCACCAATAGAGAAGATTTTTTTTTTGCAACATAGGCTCTGCATGCAAACTTCACAAGAGAGCCAACATTCAACATGGTGAGTGCACCATGCACTGTGGATATTTTGGAAGGTTCTCTTCGCTGGTGTACACGCCGGCCTGTCGTTAGTTTCCTCTTAGTTTGCTCTTCCTCCATGGCAGTGCCTCATCTGCACATTGCTTGGGGGTGGAGACTTGGCAAATAACCCATTTTTCAGTGTATTTTTCTGTTGATTGCAGAAACAGCTTGTAATCAAAATACTTCCGCCCACTGATGATGTTGCAAAGTGATGCATTGGTGAGAGCTATTATAAACGAAAACTTATAACACAGTTTATATGGCACAACATCCTTTAGAATGTTTTCCCATCTACCCCGAGGGAGGTGTAAATTCAGGACTGATTAACACCTTCCCAAAACAACCAAGGATGCATCGTTAAATATATTCACAGATGATACGTTTTTTTTTTACATTATTCACATTATTGATTATCAATAATGGCAGTCAAGTGGTCTCGCTGCTTCTGAAAAATGCAATCTTCTCAGCCAGAAAGTTTTATTATAAAATGTGTTGAGTTGTAATCCTAACACAATCTTATGGATTGTAATGGTCTGATGTTACGGAGTCTTAAAGCATGAAAACACTTTTTTCTTTGGGCAATTCCCTCGAGGGATCAATAAAGTGAGCCAATGGTTTTATAGCCCAGTGTCTGATATCAAACTCTGGCCAATGTGGCAGTTTATTTCAACTAGAGGACAACCATGAAATCCATTGGTTATTGGTTCTAATACGATTCAGCACATGGTCACAAGCCAAGTGTTGACCAAGGCTCATTTCTGATTAACTTTTGAAGGTCCAATATTTAACTTTGACACCAGTATTTATCATGGGTACTGCAGTCCAAATTCACAATGTTGGAGAAAGTTGTCTCTGCCAGCCCCTTCCTCCCTCACGCGGGTTGCCAGGTTGAAGATACTAAACGAACACCAACTGAGCATTACATCATATTTTAAGACAATTATTCTATAGGACAAGCAACGAGTGCAAGACAGTAATTTAATCAGGCAATACTTTTAGGATGTACTTATTATTTGCAAATAATAAACCAGCTCATCCTTCGAGAGATCCTTCTGGGCTCTTAGCTGTCTCCATCTTTGAAATGTATCTCCAAGATTTACTTGTGCCGCTCTGTAAATGGAGATTTTTCAGAAGATGTCAACGCTTTTTTGATTTGGGTATAATCTAGTACAATCTCAGTTGATCCAGTGTGTTTAAGAATAGAAAATCAGAAGAAAAAGGCAAAAACTATAACAAATGTTCTGACCCCGGAACAAAAACAGAACATTTATTTTCTAGCATTGTTGTTTGAGGAGCCAGTTTTTTACTTGTTTTCATAGTCTTTGTTGACATATCACGGTCATTTTATGATTTCGTACTGTACATGTACTCTGCTACAGAGATATATGTTGTTTTTTTAAATTGTTGTATGTTAAATGTTACATTTTATTGTCATATTGTTTTAGAGTTTTATGTTATTTTTGTTATATGTATGACGTCTACTGCGTAGATGAATGATGCTTGCCAAGTCGTAAGAATTTTGCTGTGCTGAAGCAATTTGGTACATGCAACAATAAACACACTTTGACTTTGACTTTGACTACATATCTTACCTTTAGCTCCTTTAACGATTGAGTAATTGAATTGTTGATTGTATTTTGGAACAGTCCAAAAAGTAATTGGACGTGTGTAGTTGATAGTAGCCTATGATTGAGAGACACATTATTTGTCTGGTTAACATATGGGTTTAGGGTTGCGGTTCGGGATCAACATATATGCCTTTGTTCATTCAATCTGAAGAAAAAAGAGGCTTGTTCATGCAAATTGACGAATACACAACAGCGGCTTCTGTAGGCAAGCACCATTAAATAGCTTCAGATGAGATATTAAAATCTTGTATATATTATAACTATTTTGGAAACAAAAAATCGCAATACTCAAATGTATATATATATTTTCTACCATCAACCAGTGGTCTATTTTCACCACAGAAATTAGTCCTATGTCATGGAACCAAAGCAGCGCTGTGCTGAAAATCATTTCCACATTATTATTATTATTATTATCATGATTGTGAAAACTACTCACAATTGACAATTAAGTATGTATCTTCATAAATGCTACGCAGTTATCACAAAGGCTACTTACTTTCTCTGGTGTGAACATGGGATTTTTAACTGTTTAGTTTATGCTAAGGAACTGAACTTGACAACACACTTTTAGCTAAATCAATCCTTACGTTCCAGGCTCAGAATCGTTTCCCATACCTACTGGCAATATAAAATAACAAATCGCACCACATCCATCCATGTACAGGGCAATACTGGCAGTGCAGAGTGCAGTTAAAGCTGTTCCTCCTAGCCAAACCCCCCCCCCCCCCCCCCCAGCCGCCTCCTCGGGTGACACAACATCTTGCGAGTCACCTGACACATGGCACAGCAGAATTATATCTCCCTCTCTGGTGACGAGCGACCGTGCTTGGAAGACAAACGACTGCAATGAATCTCTATAATCAGCCCCGGGCCCGTCGCCTCTGCCCAGCCCCCCCCCCCCCCCCCCCCCCACCAAGTCCCTCACTCACAGTGCCGTTCTGAAGGCCCCGCTTGTCTTTTCCTCACAGGAACACACTCATGCAAGCATGCGGCGGGGTATGAAAGGGGAACGCCGAGTGCAGTAAGTCTGGGGTGTCAATGCGTGAGCATCTGGACAGATGTTGTTATGAGGTCACACCCCGCGAGGTGTATGACGATACCATTGCAGTATATTCCGGAAGGGGTTCGCTGGTAAGGAGTAGGCTCCAGCCAGGCTATGCTAAACAATATCAACTTAGTTTTAATGCTTTTATGTACGGAAATGCGCAGCGACACATTGAGCTACTTGAGTAAGGGAATTAATTATAACTACGTATACTTGTCTACGTCATGTCTACAAACATTGTTGTTATTATGGTGATGATTAATACAATTATTATTAGCGGCAGTAGTTGTAGTTGCAGTCCTATAGCAGTAGTGACAGTAGTAGTAATCATATTTATAGTACTATTAAATAGCTGCCAGAGCTAACTCTGGAAGTTGAATGGACACAGTCATCTTCACAGTATAGAGTAGTGAGTTGGCATTGTGTCATAAATCTCGTTGTGTATCTGCCAGCCTTGGCCCTGGTTATTTCCATGGAAATATATATTTGTATTAACCACACGCAGATGTTTTATATTTGGGCAAATAAATAGTGTAGAAATGCATAAGTGTCGTTGAAAGAACACGAATGATCCTTGAGGAATAAAGCAAAAATGTCTGCAAATCAAGAAGCAATGTGCTCTTTTGAAGTCGTTATTAACCTTTATTCTACTTCATTTAAGAATGCTCGAATCTGATTGGCTGGGAGGGGTGCATTAATCCGGCATATTGCCCGCTGACTTGTCGGTTCTACTTGCTGCTGACTGAGCACAGTAGATCAATACGCCGCTTGTATCGTTTTCTATCACATACATTTCCAACATGAGGTCCATAGTAAAAATAGTGCATGTTTGATCGATCGTCATTAAAGCTGACTTGATACGAATGTAGCAACTACGTTATTAAACTAGTGATCAGATCCAGCCTTGTGTGGTTGCTATATAAACGAGTTACCTACAGCTGAGCTAACGTTATTCACCGTAGTTCTAAAGGGAACTACTTTTCGAGGGAGATGAACTTAAACAGAGTATACATTTAATAAGCAAGAAAAAGGCTAATTATTAAAGTATATGAATTTTTTTATTATGTTGGCCGGCGCGAAGTAGAATAAACGGAATAATCACCTCAAGGCAGGGCAATAAACAGTTTGATATGCATGCATATCAAACTGTTTATTGCCCGGCCTCTCGGTGATTATTCCTTACTTATTACACGGGTCTTTTCAACGTTACGTTCACTTGCATGGGCACTTCACAATTTCCGGCGGTCAATTATTTTTGGATAATTCAACAACGGATGAATAATGACCGCTGTCAAGGTAAACAAAAGGACTTTTTGCCTTTGGTATCACTCCGCACGTAGTCCGGTAACTTGTCAATGTAATAAGCGGGACATGTATCGACCAAGCGCTGTCGGTTGCTAAGCGACGACGTCAACGTCTTGGGCGGACTATTTCTCTGCTGATCAACACTATGAATGCTGGTAACAAATACATTGTAAATAAATTGTTTCGTTTTGGGAAGTAGCCGTGTAATAAGCGGGATAATGTATAGAACTTCGCTGTCGGTTGCTAAGCGACGACGTCAACGTCTTGGGCGGACTATTTCTCTGCTGATCAACACTATGAATGCAGGTAACAAATACATTGTAAATAAATTGTTTCGTTTTGGGAAGTAGCCGTGTAATAAGCGGGATAATGTATAGAACTTCGCCGGTCATTATCGAAAAATAAGCCCCTTCATGGCGAAGCAAGACACCTCTGCTGTGCGTCGGTGTCCTGTTCGCCCTGTTGGGGCATATTTTCTCGATAATGACCGGCGTTCTATACATTATCCCTTACTTATTTTCGAGATAAAACTTTTCAATGTTGATCTGGTCCAAGAGGCCCCAATAGGAGTACAGATACAAATAACAAATACACAAATGAAGGATGTGTGTGTGTTTCTTGAATTTTTGGTTTGTTTTTTTCTTAACCAATAATAGAGACATGAGATGTGCTCAAGCCAGACTCTAATCTTGAAAATGGGGACTCGCCACTTGACTTGGACTTGACTTTTGTGACACTTGACTTACTTGAGACTTGACAACTTTGAGAGTCAAGTCTCTGGAGACTTGAAAGCAAATGTTTTGTCAGATTCTAAGAATATGATAAATATTAATATGATGCATTGTTAGCTTGTTGTGCTGCTGCTGGATGCTTGTAGGGGAAACACTGCAATTTAATTTTCTCACGTAGTTGGCCACTGACTCAGAGCGAGGGAAACCACTGCTGTCTGCCAGCATCTGCTCTGAAGAACGTTATGTGGAGCTTGTAAAGCACTGTAAATTCAGAAGCCCGTCCTTCAACACCACTAGACCCACTGGGATTTTCCTTGCTCATTGTCCCTCTTTCTCCCTTCTTTATTTCACTTTTGTAAGGATCGCGTATATTGGTTGAATATCCAATATCTTTCTAACTCAGTCCAGAAGAAAGACATTACCCTATATCAAATGTTCCAAATGTTATGGCCGCAGACATGGTGGCTGATTGATACGAGCTGAGACATCCTTTCCATCTAGCACTTACTGAACCTCATGCTTTGGATTGAACATTGCTGTCATTTAGGTGTCAGTGATCTGAGTTTTTCTCTGTTACAATGCTGGATGGATTGAATGAAGGCAAATTAAACCACGATTCTATGAAGTACGATTGAAGAAAACTTTGAATACGTTCAACGTGATTTAGCAGAAGGCTCTGTTCCAGTTTGTCCTACAATTCAATGTACTCAGCCCCTAACTCCCCTTTATCTCTTAAACAACTATTATGAACGTGTTATTTTGTGGTGTCTTTCATCTTTTATTCAATTTCCACACTAAATGGCCTGCCCTTAGGCCGGTTTGATTATGCATTACTTAATGAAATGGAATAATTTGGCCATTTTCTCCCTGAAATCCAATCAACAATCTTGTTTAACATAACAAACTAAACAGAAGATCACAAAAAAATTGCCCAAATAATCAGCTTATAAAATAAAATAAATAATTTAAAGCTGATTCCAAATGTGTCTGCTTTTAGTTTTACGTGTACCATTTGACTATAAAGACTTGAGTCTTGACCTGGATTTGCACCAAACTGACTTGACCCTTGACTTGGTCATACGCCCAAAGACTCAAACCATCTCTGATGTTAGTTGAAAACTGCTGACCCCAACAGAGAGTTTAAAATAGGCAGTCTTATAAAGAGGAGTTGCAGACAGAAGCAATTTCCCGCGAACCAAAATATCACAGACAGATGATATCTTCTACCACTACTACATCATCCTGGCCAAAAGAGCTACAGACCGAGCTGGTTCTAAACACACAGAGAAACTGCTCTGTTAGATAACCTTTTTTTTTTTATCATCCATTTTTCATCAATTGTTTTCAGTCTGTTTTTTTGGAAAAAATATGATGTACAATTACACAAGGATAGCTTCAAGATACAGACATTGCAGTACAGTAGTCAAGCCTTGATCTACCATACTGACAATCTGCCCCCCCCCCCCCCCCCCCCCCCCCCAAGTAACAAAAAAGAGCAGTACACACAAGTGGGGCAGTAAACCCTGACAATACAGTAAAATACCTTATAAAATGCATTGAGAGCAGCATTCACCGCAGAGAAAAAGTATCAGCAGAGCACATAGACGATGAGCGAAGCGTCGATACGGCTCGCTTAGCCAGCCCCCTTCTGACCCCAGAGTGTCACGAGTAACGCCGCGTCCCCCAGTCTGTCATCACTCATTTCACAGTAAAAGCCCCCCTCGACCTCATATGTTGGCTGAACACGATGGGGTTTGGATTCCATTCCGCTCCTCCACACATGACACGAGATGACTTGACACCATCACAATGATTTTTTTTCTCTTTTCCTGCACTTGAGTTGATAATAAATGTTTGCTCATGCATATTTTTCCTTCTTAGGGTTTAAAAGTCGTTCTGGGTTCTAAAGTATTTGGATGGAAAGTCCTATTTGTGTAGTCACCAATTTAAACTTCTTTAATTGAACAGGCTTATAACTTCGAGATTAGCATTCCAGGGGGCCTCTTGTGTCAGTGTCTGCACTCAAATTATAATAGCATGAATAATATATCTTAAAAAGACAAAGAAAAAATCATATTGTAGAACAATTATCTCGAGAACAAAATCCAATAACATAGTTGACACGATTTACAAATAAAAGTAATCTATCGTGTGTATTTGTGTGTGTGTGTGTGTGTGTGTGTGTGTGTGTGTGTGTGTGTGTGTGTGTGTGTGTGTGTGTGTGTGTGTGTGTGTGTGTGTGTGTGAGTGAGTGAGTGAGTGTGTGTGTGTGTGCGTGCGTGCGTGCGTGTGTGCGTGTTTGTGTGTGTGTGTTTGAGTGACAGAGAAGAGGGGTGTGTGTCTGTCCTGGGCTCCCCTTGTTATTCTTGGAAGCCTGGTGCCATTGCTCCCTTTGGTATTGTCTTGCGGTTAGAGATGCATTGTGGGTCGTGATGATCTCGTTTTCCACTCCAGTAGCTCTGCTGAGCTCAGCCCTGTCCCCGGGCTCAGCACGGTCCTCCTACAACAGCAAGAAACAGCGCACACGCCTACACGCACACACACATGCAGATGCACACACACGCAACAACAAAGCACACACACTCAAAAGCGCTGCACACAGTCACAAAAGCATGCACGCACACACACACACACAAGTGCCCACACACTTGCAAAAACGCACGCACATCTATCCTGATTGTCAGGGTAGACATCAGTAAGGACAGGGGTGAATATATTTTCTCTTTCTCAGTAATATAAAAGTGTAAGATACACCTTGTCTCAGCCTGACTCAGCTCACTAGTCAATTTGATCAAACGGGTGAACCAATCACATTAAGACCTTACCCAGTGAACTACAACACACAACATTTTCTCTACTCTCTGAAACCCAATACAAGTAAGAAACGCTACATAAATAAGTTCAGATACCGTAAGGAAATGTTAATATTTTGTATTATTAATAAATCATGTCCCAGACATGAATCCAGCACCCTTCCACAACAGCACACATACACAAACATGCTCCAGTACAGTGTGTGTGGGAATTCCTAAACTATACTAAAACTACAACATAGGTCATTACACTCATTTATCTTTAGCTTACATCCATCCTTAATCCATCTTTTAGAAACCATAGAAATAACTAGAACATTAGAAGGTCTTTTGACTAGCCGTGTATTTGGCATTTCAGTGCTTCTTGAATTTTTTTGGGTTGCCTAATTGAGGAGACTTGTTTTGGTTTCAGCGCTACAAGCAGCCTTAAGGCTTTCGTTAGCATGAGTGTCCTTCATTTGCGCAATACCTTTTTACTGACCCTTTACAAATGCTTCATGTTTGCTAAGAGCTGATTGTGTTTGGGGGCACCTTTGAAAAGTGAAACACTTTCTTATTCTTTAAATCCATCTCGACTAATTGCTCTTTCTTTAAATAAAGCTAATTAACCACCAATATTAATAAACATAAATCAACGTAAAGAAGCAATTTAATACACATATAACTTAAATCAATCATTTTAATTAGCTATTTTAGAACCATACATCATGCAAATGATATTATGCTTATATTATTAAGGTGACAGTTAATTTACCATGAACCAACATGCATGAATGCTGCACGATAGCGCAATAATAAAGCATCCGAGATGGCAGGCTGTCCCCTGGCCACCACCACGCCTATGTGTGTGTGGCCTTCTTTAAGGCCCACCCCCCGGGCCCTGGCCGCGAATAAGAATGTGTCTTCAGTTCAAGTAAATGAGCACACACAAGCTCACTCAAACCCGCTCACCCGCTCTTCAGCCTGAGTGCAAACGCACACAGACACACACACACACACACACACACACACACACACACACACACACACACACACACACACAGAAACACACACAGACACACCCCTTCTCACAGACACACACGTGCAACTACACACACACATACACACACACAGACACGAAAACCTCTACACACACACCTACCCACATATTAATGTAATGTTGAGACGGAGATTGCCAGTGACACTAGCAGTGACGTAGAGGCCATGAGCAGGTGCTTCAGGCAGCATGCCCACTCCTCTGGAGCCACCACAGAGGAATATCTGTCAGGGCCTGTTACTGGCCACGCTGTCCAGCCCTGACACGCTGCTCTTTATTTGGGGGTTCAGCAGACGGACAGTGTGTATGTCCGTGCAAGTGTGAGTGCGTGTCTTCCTCTGTGTGTGTGTTTGCAAGCGTGGTTGTGTGGGATTGTGTGCAAATTTGTGTTTGTGCAAGTGTCTCCAAATTAATAGTGTGCGCGTGCACACAGGTGTACACACACACACATCTCTGCGTTTGTTTGGGTGCTTGTCTGTGTGTGCGTGTGGCGGCATATGCAGCTGTGCGTGGGTGTGTTGGTGTTTATGTGTGTGTGTACTTTGCGCCAATCTGTGTTCACATATCAGCGTTCGTTTTTAAGTGCCATGTTACGCTGCGTGTGCTCGACCATGCATAACTAGGTCCCTGGAAAAGATAATGCAGGGTGGGGGCGGGGGGGGGGGGGGGGGGGGGGGGGGCACACACAAGCTGCACACACACTAGAAATAGAAAGAAGGCAAAGCACAGAGTCTCTTGGGGACCACCGTCACAGGACTTGTGTTTCCTGTATCATTGCAGACGGACACCGATAGGCACTCAGGCTTGCTGCACTTGCACACGTTTTTTTTTGGTTTCTCACTTTGCTTAACCCCAAAACTATGTATATTGCAACCTCAAAAACAACAACCAAAACAGTCTTTATCACAATGCGTAGCAAACGTCTCTCTGCAGACTATTCACACAGGAATACGCTGTGGAAGCTGAGAGTTGGTTGTTGGTATGCTTTCTGTATCAAACTGAATCTAACAGTGGGCTTTGGAAAAACCATGTAAAGACAGATGGAGCCGAAGATGTCAACTCGCGCAGAGTTGGAATGTTTATGTGGTTGGTGTTTTCATCGTTTTTTGGTGTACTATAAAACTGTCTGTATGCTTCTTGTGTGTTTGGTTCTTTGCCGTAGGTCTACCACAACCTTTCAGTGAGGAGATTCTCCATTTTAATCTGGGCCATTCTTTTTACCAAGCTCTTCATATCCAGTGGCATCAACATTTTTATCAAAATAAAAAAACATTTCCTTACAAGAAAGATTTTTTTCGTTAGGAATCAGCTCCTTTACCCTCTGTAGCTTCACGTTTTAAAACTCTTGTTTCCCATCGCTTTTACGGGTGAGACAGTATGCACAGTGCTATTGGCTACATGGGCGATGTAGTTTGATTATGCTCCAGAGGTTGCTCGATTGTTCAAAGGCTGTGACCCGAACACAGCCTCACAGTACTATCCATACTAATGTGGGTTTAATCCAAGGACATAAGGTACAAGATAACACAGCTAATCTAGTTCGGTAGTGAGTGTTCCATTAATCCACCCTACCGAGCTCCCTTCTTATTGCCCAAACAAAAGCGAAGAACAAAAGAACGCAGCAGAGGGCTTTTTACATTTCTTACATGGAATATTTACTGGCTGATGAAGGACAATTCAAATTAACTTTAGTCGTCTGATTACCCACATTTCCTCCTTTGATTTAATGGATTATTGAGCTCTGCTGGAGTCAACTGTCTTATCTCTTCTTGTTTGATCTGCCTAAATGTGGTCTAGTCTGGCCAGCATGGATATGTGATCGGACAGTAATATAGAAGTCAGGTAGTTGAAGCAGCCTGCTAAAGTTGGTCTTTGAGGCTCTAAAAAGAAAAATACACTCTTCATGTTCATGTATGTCCAAGGGTGTGACTATGTGTTAGTCTGACTCTAGGAGATGGAATGAATGGAGATTGGTGGAGAAGTCTCGCAGTGTAGGTAAATATAACAAATGCAGTGAAAATACCCCCCTAAACCACGAAGAAACGTTTACACACACACACACACGCACACACACACTCATGGACACACACACACACACACACACACACACACACACACACACACACACACACACACACACACACACACACACACACACACACACACACACACAATCCAAAAAGACCTGTGTGACAACATGACACACACTTCATTTTTCATGGCTCATTTCCCAATGCCTGTTTTTGGGTTGCTTGATTCCAGTTACGTCATTCATTTGAAGCCTCGAAAAAAACTTGATCCTGTTTTTGCATATTTGGCTTTCAAATTTTGCACAATTTGCAATATATAATTTGTAAATTGCTCCGTATCAGGCTAATTGATTTTTGTTACAATTATTTTTATCTTTATTTCTCATAATTGTGTAGTTCTTGGAAAAGTGATGACTTTTTTTGCCAGCTCATAGATATTTCCTCTTCACTTGCCTCCGTTCCAAATATACTGGGCCAGATGCCATCGCGCTGCAAAAGGTAATTATGCCTAGCGCATGTCTATCATTTTCCTCTCATGAAATCCATGCACCAGAGCTCCTTTTAATAACACCCAAGATATATGTTTATGTTACAAATTTCTGACTATACCCCCGGCGAGAGTTTCTCTCTCGCCGGCCTTTTCTGTCTCACACGCCTGCTCTTTCCGTCTGTCTGTCTGTCTGTCTGTCTGTCTGTCTGTCTGTCTGTCTGTCTGTCTGTCTGTCTGTCTGTCTGTCTGTCTGTCTGTCTGTCTGTCTGCCTTCCTGCCTGCCTGCCTGCCTGCCTGCCTCTCTCCCTCTCTCTCTCTCTCTCTGTCTGTCTGACGTTTCCAAGGGAGCCTGTGAGATGAAATCAGCTTTTAGGCTGTGTGAGTTTGTGCTCTTTGCCCACTGGCTATTGTGCTGAATGTTGTGGTGCTGACTCTCTCTCACTGATTGTCTGTGCCGCACTTTCCGTGGCCCGCTGATCTCCGTGCCAACGCCACTTCCCTCCGACGACTGCATACCAATGTCGTCCGGTCGGGGAACGTCCCTCAGCCTTTTTCCTGGCGCAGAGGTATAAATAAGTAAGTACGCTATATGTGGCTGCACGACTGCAACATTGAAATGCAAATGTATAGAAGCTTGGCTCCACCAAAAAAAAAATATATATATTTGTCATAAATATTTGAGTCTCGGAACAAACTTTGGCATCTTCCGTAAGGCTCCAGTGTTTGTCATTGTTGTTGTTGATGGGGTTGTCTCTTGGTGCACACAGCTGTAACAACTGCAATATCTATATCATCTATATCCTTAAAGGCCCTCAGTATGGAGACATGGAATCCATGAAAATGAGATGAATGCCATTAAAAAGCTCCCGGAGCCAGCTGGGGAATGGGCCCCAGTGTGCATTAGCCGTGCAGTGTCTATGAGTGCCCGTTGATGGTGGTTGATTATTACGCATCTGGAGGGATGGGTTGGGGTAGGGCTGACACAATACTTCCTGTCTGGTGCCACTTCATTTGTAAGATGGAGGAGCAAGCGGTGAATTGCTGACTTGAAACAAAAAAGGAAATACCCGACTGCTGAATCACATATGCACCCTTGTTGGTAAAGTGACGTACCACCTATATAAATTTGTGATGAGTTTTTACGCTCAACAAGCTCATGTTTAGGCCCTCACCTGTCCAAACAGAACAATACGATATAAACGCCCCAAAAAATGTGGATGCCAAATTTTGCGTAGTGCTTCATCAATTGTGCCCGAAGAAGCTTGTTTTTGTTTCCCTGTTTTTCTAGACCAATCATGTGCAAAGAGCGGAGATAACTAATGAGTTACGGCACAGCAAAGCGCGCGCACCAACCAAGGATGTAATATTTTACCTGGCTGGTATTACATCATAAGGGCAGAGAAACAGCTAGAAATGAAAATGTCCTTTCCATCGTTGGCTGTAATGGCTGACATTTATTTATGCGGTATTACTGTTACTTAACCACTTTGTTCAAAGTTTACTCATGCAATATTTGTGTCTCATTCACCAAATGATGCATTGCTGCTTTTATATTTGCAGGACAAATGTTTGACCAATAGGTTTGTGGCAGTGGTTATCCAGTTTGCTCAGGCAATCCTAGTAATACCGAACCACAGGGTCACTAAAACAGTCTAGCATTTATTCTGTGTGCAAATACATGGATTACGAGCCTGTTTTAAGCAGCAGAATAACTCTTCGAAATGGTGTCCCATGGTAAATGTTCTTGTTAGTAGAGTAGGGTGAGAGAGTGGGTGAGGTTGAGTTCGTGCAAATAGACCAATACGAAAAATCTTTCTGAATTTCAAATGAGCTGAGCTTCTGGCTCAGCTAAATATTTGTACCGCAGCTTGGGGAAAGGATGTACTTTTTCGGGATTTAAAATGCACCTGATGGGGGCCTTGAAATTGGGCTAGACGGGGTGGAGAAAGGTATAATAAAGGGAGAAGGTAAGACGGTCAACATACCAATTCTATGCATTCTTATCTCTCTAAGGATGTTAAAGGAATGGTCCGGCACTCCCAATGCTCAAAGGAGACACAAAAGAATGAATAAAGACATCCCCCTTCCTCCGTATTTTGTGTTTTTTCTACCTCTCTCTCTTTGATGTTTGTTCCCTTCTTTACATTTTCCTTTGAGTTAGTTTGATGCTCTTAGGCTAGTAAAGTCCGTATGCTGTTTTGTACGGAGTGACGGCGAGTGAGTGTCCGCCGTGCCAAACAGACTTCCAGATGGAAGACATTACGAGTGAAGCAGGCCGTACATTCCCCCCAACCCACCCAAAAAAGTAGGGATTCCAGTTGGCCGCCTGATGTGAGTCTAAGCTCAGGGCGAAAGAGAGGGGAGAATGTAGGAGTGGAGAGGTGAGGGGAGAGTACTGGAGAGGCAAGACGTGCGGATGAGAAGAGAGGAGAGGATGCCCGTGGGGGGAATCCATTTGGCTGGCGCGTGGGACTGTGTCTGAGCTACACGATGGCAACTCTGACATCAGACGGACAGACGGGGGCACTCATGGCAGGACGGACAGATGGACAGACCGAGGGACTAATGCATGGATGGATGGACAGACAGACTGACGGACAGACGTGGGAATGGACACACTGACACAGATGGATGGACACACGGACAGACAGACAGACAGATTTCTAGCAGGAGAGATGGGAAGACAGACAGAGATACATGTGAATGTAAATTCGCACACATGAGACAAAGTGGTCGCTCATGTATACATACATACTGTACATACATACATATATACAAATAATACATGTATATACATACAGACATACATATGCATACATAAATACATACACATACATACATATTACAGATGACTATTGTATGTAGTGTTGCAACACTGTTCTCACATCTCTCACATCATTCTTTCTATCTTTTTTTCTATCTTTGAACAATGAACGAGATGAAAAGCATCACCCAAGGAGCTTCATGGAGCTCAAATGTGACCAATCAGCAAATCTTTCAGAGTACAAAAGAAAACCCATAATTTCAAGAGCTTTTTTATTATTTTATTTGATCAGACACTTCTCTCCTCTCACTTCTCTGTCGCCGGCAGTCATCCAGACCATTTGTTACAGAGTGGGGAATAAGTTGCAGGAAGGAGTAAGCAGTTGAAGGTAGCTCCGAGACAGTGATCAAACGCAACATTTCCGTCTACGAGTAGGGGTACTGAGGGGACAATTGATGATTTTTAAAAGGCACATATCTACAATTTCCCATACATATCAATTGGTCCTAACCTGTATCTGCTGAAGTATGCTGAGCATCATATATGATTTGTCGACAAGAGGATGGCATGTGCATAGGCCAATACTTGTCATGTATTGTTTGTTTATTCAGATTCTCCTCACTGTGAATTTAAATTACACTACAATAACCACATTTGTGATTAAATGTGCATATACACAGATGATGTACATGTAATTTGTGTTTGTGTTTTGTTTTGCAACAATTTCAGTTCATCCCTCTGTTTCATATTTTTGTTAGTTATTTCCTGTGAGAGATAATTAGTCAATTGGTTATTGGGTGTGTGTCATTAGGTTGATTGCTTCAGCAGGTGGCAGATGGTATATCAAGGCCAGTGAGGAACCTCCATCTCATTGTGTGTGTGTGTGTGTGTGTGTGTGTGTGTGTGTGTGTGTGTGTGTGTGTGTGTGTGTGTGTGTGTGTGTGTGTGTGTGTGTGTGTGTGTGTGTGTGTGTGTGTGTGTGTGTGTTGGTGGTAAATGTTGGGTAATATTCTGAATTAATAAAATCATTACCCTATCAATATAGTTTTCATGTGGTTAACCTGAGGTGGCAGTGGAGTATGTTGCGTATGTGGCAGCTGTTAGCACCAGATGGTTTTAACACTATACATTACAGAAGAGAGTTAACAACATTTTAAAAGTTTATTTCTCTTTATCTTTAACTCGATATGCAAAGAGGAAATGATGGAGGTTTAGTGGGTTGGAACCACAAGGTTCCAACCCACCCATTTAACTTTCAGCTAACAAAAGGAGCAAAAGGACATAAAACAGACAGGACCACCTGTGCCCTATACCACGAAGCTCGCAGAACATACCCAGGCTTTCTTGGGAAAACCTGGCTCGATAGAGCTGCAACTCGCAATCAGAGTTAAATGGTACCACGAAGCTCACTTTAGATTCAATTAGTTGAACCAGGTTTTCCGCTTTAGGTTCAGTGCGCGTTCACGTGAAAGGGGCGTTTTTTGCGTCATTTTTCTCACCTTTACGATAGATCAAGCAGTCTATATGCGTATAAGTGAAAAGATTCTGCATATTGTCTGTAAAATAACTATGCCAAATGCAGAATTGTTCGCCATTAATCCAAATAGAATGATGATGATTTAAAAATGCATAAGCAACGTCCATCCTGCCTTATTCTATCATTTAGGGAATTCACTTTAAATACACCCTATTTAAGAAATGTATGGCATGTTTTCGACCGCTGAGAGGAAGCGGCTCTAGCGTAGACCCCAACGCCAGCGACCGGGGTTCAATTTCGCCGGTCTATCATCATGCATTTTACCCCCATAGATGTGGTGCCAGCACGGCCTTGAAAATATGGGTTCAAGTTCGAAATAAGCACAAAAATATAATTCCATAAGTTTTAGTGAATAAGTATTCCATATGCATGAGAATTAGGACTTTTTAAGCTTCACATAAATTTGCATCACTTGGGAGTTGAACCCCCCGCACAGAAATTCAAGACTGACGCGCTACCTCCACTCTAGCACACTGTCACGGAGACATAATGCGCAACAGTAATCATTGTCTACATAAGGTCCAAAAGGACGATCAAATAACGAACACCCTCTGATGAGAATCTGTATCTCTCATGAAGAACCCCAATTTCGTTGTTTGCACAATGACAATAAAGTCTGAAATCTGAATATCGTCAGACAATGCCAAGGGATCGGTTCTGTCCCGTAAAACCCTCTGTCTCCGGACAGACGCCTGTACGAGAAGTGCGCCGGGGTCCACGGGAACACCCACAAATGGTGACGCCATTGTCAGAGGAGGGGCTAGGAAGCTGCGCACGCCGATTTAAGTAGCCGATCTCCGGCTAGACTAAGCCTAAAAACTGCTCCCGACCAGGTTTGGTTGCGAGCATAAGGCCCCGTCCACACGAAGCCGAAACGGGCGAAACCGTCACGGTTTCGATCTATCCGGTTTCCAAGTATCTCCGTAAAGACGAAGCCAAGCGAAACCGGATAGATCTGTAGACACGCTGTAGTAAACATTCCAGGCCCATAAGGGGCACTGCTTCTGGTACACAAATCCAGAAGAAGAAGAGGCGAGCATGCGCATAAAGGCTGCCCCCCGAACCACTAACAACACAAACAAACAGCTCTTCTACGATGGCGAACTAGATTCTCAATAAATAATGGCTTAGCAACCCAACAAGGGAGATGATATGCTGCAGAACGATTACAAGCTTGTAGTCCTCCATCATCTTTTTTGTTGTGATTTCTGAGACTCCGCGGGCTTAAGAGCCATTGGCTAGGAGGTCGAGGGGTGGGGCGATGACGTCATGGTTTGCGGTTTCAGTCGGTTTCAGGCGTCCACACGAAACCGAAACGAAGCCGGATAGATTTGAAACCACCTCCGAGGGTGGTTTCAGAAGTTTCGGTCAGCGGATTCGCCGGCTTCGTGTGGACGGAAGGCCGAAACGTACAATACCTTTGCGGTTTCGCCATGAAATCGGCTTCGTGTGGACGGGGCCTTAGTCACCATGGTGATACAGCGACGCTAAAAGAGATCGACTTTCGTGGTACAACTAACCCAGGCTTGGAGCTCAACATACCTCGCTAACCCTCTAAGCGAGCTTCGTGGTACAGGGCCCTGGTGCAGTGTTGTTTGTGTATCTATTTTTACTTGCCATTAGTTATGATCTGCATTGTTTTTTGTGTATCTATTGTAACCTGAAGTTAGCTATTGTCTGCACTTAAAGAATGCGGTTTCTTGTTTGATAAAGTTTTGGTAGTCTGAGAACTTTCTGCCCTGAATGTTTTGGAAACTTTTGTGTAATAGAAGAAAAGTCACGCCATACTTATGTTTGAGCACAATGCAGATGCTTACAAACAAGGGTCAAAACAATGCCACCCATTTTCCGAATTGACATCTTAAGAGCATCTTTGTGATCAATGTGTCTTCACGTACCACACTGTCAAAAGTGAACAGCAAACATGTGAACACAAAATGTAAGCTTGAAAACACAATTCAGTTCATGGAGCGCTCTAAGAGTCATTTTATTTACAAAGCATGGGGTGGTGGTTGCGGGGTAAACACAGACAGATGTGCTCTTCATGCCATATGCAAATCCAGATTGTATTGACAGCCCCCTGTAGTGAAATCACTCATTACGTTTTACAGATATCAAATATTGAAATCAAAAATGGGATTATCTGAGTTACAATGGTAGAATGACAGAATGAGCGATTGCTTCCCTGTAGCGCACACAAATCAAAAACAAATAAAACATTGAAAAAGTGAAAAAATAAGTCAAACCCTGTGTCAGCATTTAGCAGGTTATGTTTTTCCGTTGTTCCATGTATTGTTATGTTCACAAAACCAATGAATAAAAACATAGCCAAAGTTTGGATTGCCAAATCTCTCCAAGAGTTTCCTGGCCTACACGCACACACACACACAAGCATGATCACACGCAAACACACACACACACACACACACACACACACACACACACACACACACACACACCTTGGGGGCTTGGTTTGTTTAGGTACTTCTACCGGTCCAATGAAACCTTTTTTGCTTTTACTGAATTTACTTTGTTTTTCAGTTTGTGTTATCCTTCACTATTCAGAGTGTAGTAACACAAAATAGGTTCAATATGTGAAATGATTTTATATACAGGTTGTTTGAATCAGGTGAGTGGGCACCGGGCAGCAACGGGAATTCAAATGGCCCAGCGAATTTCAGCACCACCATGCTAGGGGACAGCTGGGCAAAGATCAGCACCCTGGATAGCTCCTCTGCCAAAGTAGTGTACCATTCATCCTATGTAGAATATGACGAAGCCAAGATAAAGTTAGTTAGTTCTTGTGTAAAATAGTGCAGCAGAATACTTCCTGTGTCAAATGGTACTGGAGCAGACACATCCTGTGTTAAACAGAACAGTGGAAATACTTCCAGTGTTGAGTCGTACAGAGGACATACTTCCTGTGTTGAATGGTACTGGAGAAGACATACATACTGTGTAAAACAGAACAGTGGACAGACTTTCTGTGTTGAATGGTACGGTGGACATACTTCCTGTGTTGAATGGTAATGGAGTAGACATAATTCCTGTGTATAACAGTACAGGTGAGGACATACTTCCTGTGTATAACCATACAGGTGTAGAAATACTGCCCTAGAATGGTAGTAGCAGTAGAGTACACATACTTTCTGTGTAAAACGGTCTGTGTTGCATTGTTTGAAGCCCGGTAAAAGCACAATGGCAGCTAATCTAATTTCAATATACTACGCTTTTGTACTACTCACAAAGTCACATATGCAGTAGTTTAATTATAATTACAATGAAATAAATAATGAAAAGGAGACAGATGTGATTTAGATATGGACGGAAAGAGAGAGACAGAGTTGGAGAACGCCTGGTAGCTAAATTGGAGGTTTTATCTAGGCTCCTGGGTGACTTTACCACTTTCACTTAGTGCTTTGTTCTTTCAGATGAAGCAGAAAATTACCTTGTTTAATGCTTAATTACTGAAAGGTGCCATTGTCTTAAATAGAGGCTATAAGAGCTATAAGAGAATATAAGCTCTTCTGAACTGCTGTACATTAAGCGTTCTATTTTAGTGTTTACCTTAGAAGTAAATTGCAAAATATCCAAAAGGGTTAATCTTCACCTACAATAATACAGATTATTGAATTTAACAAAAAATGAAAACGCTTTTTTACCAGTGTGGTGAATACAAACAAGAATACTTTTTTGCATGAGTTTAGTCCAAAATGTCATGTTTTATCCCTTTAAAGCCTTAAATACTTAATTCAATAGTAATCAAAGGTATTGATTGATGCATGAACCCTCATTGGTTACAATCAGTATACCACCAATCAGTCACAACATTAAAACCACTGACATGTGAAGTGAATAAAATTGATCAACTCGTTACAATGGCCCCTGTCAAGGGTCCGGGATATATATTAAGCAGGAAGTGAAAAGTCAGATCTCTAAGTGGATGTGTTGGAAGCATTAAAAAGGGACAAGCATAAGGATCCGAGCGACTTCGAAAGGGACAAATTGGGATGGCTAGGCTACTGGGTCAGTGCATTTCCAAAATGGCAAATCTTATAAGTTGTTCCCGGTACGCTGTGGTCAGAACCTACCAAAAGTGGCCTACAGCAGGACAGCTAGTGAACCAACAGCAGGGTCACAGATGCCCAAGGCTTATTGATTGATTGCATTGGTAGTGATGGCTAACCCTTATGCTCGCAACCCACAGAAGAGCTGTTATAGCACAAAAGCTGAACAAAAAAATGCTGGGCATGATAAAAAAGGTGTCAGAACACATAGCCTCGTAGCTTGCTGTGTGTGAGGCTGAGGGACGACAGATCAATGGAAGAAGGTTGCCTGTACAGGTGAATCACGTTTTTTTACAACATTTGGATAGCCTGGTGCATGTGTGTAATTTACCTGGGGAAGAGATTGCACCAGAATGCACAATGAGCCAGCGGAGGCAGTTTGATGCTCTTGCCAATGTTCGGCTCAGAAACACCATGGTCCTGGCATTCATCTGGAAGTTAATTTGAAGCCTACCACCTTACTAAACATTGTGGCAGATCAGGTCAACCCCTTCAAGGCAATGGTATTCTCTGATGGCAGTGGCCTCTTTCAACTGGATAATTTGCCCTACCGCGCTGCAAAAGGAATAGTTTGAGAAGCATAACATGAGGTCAAGGGGTTGACTTGGCCCCAAATTCCCCAGATCTCAATCTTATCACCTGTTGGGTGTGCTGGAACCACAAGCCAGATCCACGGAGGCCCTGCCTCGCGACTAACCAGACTCAAAGGATCTGTTGCTTATGGCTTTGTGCCAGATACCACATAGTGGTACATCCTGACCCCTTCGTTGATTGTTTTCACTCCCTGTCCTTGTGTTTCCCTGATTGTCCTCACTGACCCTAATTGGTTTCATCTGTCGCTCATCAACATTCCCCTCATAGTGTATTTAGTCTGCGTGTTTCCCATCCTCTGTGCCAGTTCGTCTTTGTTCTCTGCATTAAGTGTCCCAGCATTTTCCAAGTGATATCCTGATTCCTGCCTGTGAACCCTGACGACGTCTTTGCCTTTTTCCTGAAAGATTGTTTGCTCGATCAACGACCGATTGCCCATTTACCAACCCACTATGCCTTTACTTTCTCCCTACTGGATTGTTTTCTCGATAGACAACTGATTTCACGTGTACTGAACTATCATCCAGTAAAGCCCTCTCTACTCTGACTTCTGTCTTGTAATTTTTCTCCTGTTGCTCACCCATGGTTACACAGAGGTCTTGTGGAGTCCTTGCCTCGAAGGGTCAGAGCTGTTTCGGCAGCCAGAAGGGGACCAACACAATATTAGCCTCTATTCCTTTCTCTCACTCATTTTGTTCTCTCTTTGTCTACCTGCATCTACCTGTCTTTAATCCTCTATTTGTGTTGCAAGCACATTGCTTGCACTGCGGTTGCCCCCTGTATTGTTACTCCCTCACGTTATCCCTGGAAAGCCACACAAATGCCCAGCTTAATCTGGCCATTTGTGTTTATGTCTCCTCATAAAGCTGTCTTTTGGAACTTGCGTTGTACTTCTATGAGCTGTCACTTTTTTTTTTTTTTTTTCAATATCATTAAGAGGGCATCTTGGTATTACACACCGACTTTCACAAAGGCATCAATATTCCTAATGTTTACTCTGCTAAAGAGACAGAAGAATGTACGCATGCACACATGAACACACACACGCACACGTTCACACATGTTCACACATGTTCACACACGCACACATGAACTCTCCCTCTTCTGTAGTGTCAATAAGTTGCTGCTCTATTTGTTGGCTATGTAATTACAGAGGAAGTTACCTGTTTAGCAGAGGTTAGCGGGGTGTTGGCAGGTTGAAGCTTACTTCCGCTAAATGCATTGTATAATTGAATACCTGATTAGTGAAATGTGTCATGAAAGGTTAAAGCCCAAAGTGCTAATGGATAATGAGTCATTTTGAGTATGTTGCAAAAAAAAATTCATGAGCAATATATGCGTGAGAATATGGTTGGGTTACAGTCAGGCAAAACAAGTCAAACGGAAAGCATTTGCAGTTCTGTCTGACGTTATACATCAGACCATATTACTGTTGCAGAGACAGTGATAAAGTTCACCAATCACTGGTAGTTATCTTGCAGTTGCATTGGATAGATGTCCTCATTATGTCATCTGATTGCGTTCTGCCTTTTATGTTAAAAGTAAAACTACAGCCAAACCACTTTGGCATTGTTCTTAAAAGTCTAATATTTATTTCTGATTCATTCCAGGGTTTATCTTTCCAATATGTGTAAGATTGTACGTTATCAGTAATTGCAATTTCTTACTGGCTGTCATGGCTTTCTGTGTTTTCCTGCAGCTTGCTATTGTCCTGTATTACCAAAATTGAATTTTGCAACCCACTCTCAATATCAAAAGGCAACATTCAGTCAATTGTGTATTTATAATTATTAACAAAATCAAATTATTTATGCTGATTTAATATTAGAGCATGATCATTACATTTACATTTAGGGCATTTAGCAGACGCTTTTATCCAAAGCGACTTACAATAAGTACATTTGTCATAAGAAGTGCAACAATATATCGCTGTCGGTACAAAAAGGATGTTGATAGAACCAAGTGCAAGTACAACAATCGCTAGGCTAACCAATTCCCCATGTTACAGCAATGATAGCAGCTACTGCAGTTGCTAAACAGTTAAGTACTGTAATAAAATGCAATACAATACAAAACAATACAGTGTACAATGGTGGCCAGAAGGGGGAGGGTGGCTATGCAGAGTCGAGATGGACTCTGAATAGGTGAGTCTTGAGTCTTTTTCGGAAGATAGTGTGCGACTCTGCGGTCCTGAGAACGACAGTGAGCTCGTTCCTAAAACCAAGAAAAGTTTTGACTTTGCTGAACGGCCTTTGATAGCTCTTAGCGATAGCGGTACCAGACGTCCAGCTGAGGTAGTTGAGCGGAGGGATCGAGCTGGGGTGTGTGGCTTTAGCAATGCTTGGAGGAAGGCAGGAGGTCCCGGAAGAGGGGGGTCACATGGGAGAACTTCGGTAGGTTGAACACGAGGCGCGCTGCCGCATTCTGGATGTGCTGCAAAGGTTTAATCGCAGAGGCAGGAAGTCCAGCCAGGATTGAGTTGCAGTAGTCGAGGCGGGAGATGACGAGTGATTGGACTAGAAGCTGAGCTGCTTCCCTTGTGAGGAAGGGCCGGATTCCGCGGATGTTGTAAACTGCAAATCTGCAGGATCGGGCTACCGCAGTGATGTTTGCGGTGCAGCATAACTGATTGTCCAATACCACACCGAGGTTTCTGGCAGTTGGAGAAGGAGATACAGTGATGTTCTCAATGGTGACCAGTAAGTCCATGTGTGGGCAATCTTTCCCTGGGATTAGGAGGAGCTTGGTTTTGTTGAGGTTAAGCCTCAGGGGATGGGCAGTTGTCCAGGTGCTGACGTCCGCCAGACATTCCGATATGCGTGTTGCAATCAGGGCTTTATCAGATGAGGGGAAAGAGAGAAATAGCAAAGTGTCGTCAGCATAGCAGTGATAGGAAAAGCCATGTAATGCAATTACAGAGCCCAGAGATCTGGTATAGAGGGAGAACAGAAGAGGCCCCAGTACAGAGCCTTGAGGGACACCAGTTTCAAGAGTGCAAGGTTTGGACAAGGAACCATTCAATGTCACTTGATAGGTGCGGTTCATCAGGTAGGATGTGAACCAGGAAAGAGCAGATTCAGCGATGTCAAGTTCGGCAAGAGTGGCAAGGAGGATCTGGTGGTTCACCGTGTCAAATGCTGCGGACAGGTCGAGGAGAATGAGAACCGATGAGAAGGTTGATCATGGGAAAGTACAGGCAGCAAAGTTATCAAGGATACATTCAGTTAGACAATGGGTGAACAAGATTCTTATAGGGAAACCTTTGCATTGTGGGTAGGGAATACACAGGTAAGTGGTAGTGACCATAGTGGAGAGTTTAGGATGGCGGGAGAGGCCAATTTAACTGCAATACACTATGGGGAAGTGGACATGCAAGTCTGCAAGCATGGCTGCAAGAAGGTTAACGGAATCTACATAACAAAGAAGTCAGTCGATTGGCCTGGCCTTATTATCAGACATATTGGCTACAGTAGGAATGCAAATGTGAACTTTCTTAACCTCTCTCAGTTAGAGAGGGGAAGGGATGTAACTTAAGATACAGGGAGAATGTATACAGTTCCTTTTAATGTGAATAGTAATTATATAGATGAGGTTAATATCATTTGTATACGATTGTAGATTATAGCTATGATTGATATTTCCACTACAGTTTTTTCCACCTCTCTTTTTGATTATAAGATCAACACTTATTACAGGCCAAAGTTATTCTTATTGGAATACAAATTAATATAGTGTGTGAACAGTAATGGTGGTTCTCTAGTGGTTCTAAACATTTCGTCTGATTTAAAGGCAGGAGTAAAACTCCCCGAACCCATTATAAAACCTATTGGCTGTAGGAAAAATAATAGGGGGAGAAACCTTGACAGTTATTCAGACATACAGTTTAGCAGAGTTGCCATTGATAAGGCATAATCATGAATATGAAAAAGGTCTATAATGAAACTGAGAAATGCAATGATAAGATGCGTTCTTCAGGGTGGGGGCAGAAGGGGTTCCTGCTGCCAGCAGTTCAACATGTAGTCTTTGGGCCATCTTGGTTATCAGCATTGAACCTAGTTCTGGTTGTTAGAAACTGAAAGAAAGAATAACAGATAGAAAAAAAAGAATGAAGAAAGGGAGAGAGGGACAAGGAAGAAATTAGACAAATAGTAAGGCCACTCAAACAGCATGCAACATGCAGTACTTCATGTGCTTAAGTTTAAATCTGACATCCATGCACTAAACGTAACAACTTTATACTACTATATACTGTATAATGTAGCTATGGCTGTCATATATTGCATGCATTTGACTATATGCACGTATTACGTTAGATGTATATGTTTATTTAACCAGGGTTACAATGTTGGTCTGTCTTTAAGCAAAAACAAAGTCTCTTGAGGAAAGTGGTTAGGGTTTAAAAATAAAGTGTGTGACTGTTTATATAGTCACAAAGATCCTGATGGTGCAAAGTGATTTTCAGTTGGGTTATCTTACTTGTTGAATGACATGTTGAACACATATCAAACCTTTATTATCATGCTGTCCAATCTAAGCAGAGAGTCCTTGTGCGGACGGTTGAGACTGAACAGCATGGTTCATCCTCCCTTTTCTTCCATGTGAAGAGTCGTGTGCCAGCCGGCACAGAGCATGAAGGAAAAATAAGGGGCTACTAACTTACCATCAGGGTGGAACCACAAGCTAGGCTCCAAGGGTGCAGATCTGATCTTAGACTAACTGTCTTCTCAAGTCTGGGCACTATTCTGCAGTACAGCAACATCACAAAGTGAGCGGAATGGTACTAGTCAGGTTGCACTGTTTTTGAAATGTAGGCCTTCTAAGGTCATCAGGGACGGTTTAAAAGCAGCTTGTTTAGCAGTAGAGTCTGCTAATACCTTAACCTGGGAAACATAAGGCATTACTTTGTTCTAAACATTTGACAATAGCCAAGTCAGAAACGTAGAAGCTAGTTATAACAGTCTTATGACCTTATGACTGTGGGAGTCAGAGGTTTTCTTGGAAAGAAAACAAACAAACAAATTAATACACACACACCTGATGCAACAGATAAGGATACACAAAACAAAACACAATCACTTGGGTTATAGTCTTACGTCATAAATTCTTTCATTCTGAAAGTATGTCAATGTAATTTCATAATTTAAAAACATGTGGAACTCAACGTCAATGGAAACCACCAATCTGTTTGATAAAGAAACAAAGAAATATTACCTAACTGAATCATATTAATATATTTTGTATATCAGAGTAAATCAGAGTAAAGACAATGTCTCAAGGGAGCCTGATTTATTTATATCTGTTCCGGGTACTCACTCGTGGTTTGTCCATCAAACCTGTAGACCTGAACTTCTGTAGTGTTGAGTTGTCCATCACCAATAGACATATTTAATGTAATGCTAGTAGTAGTTTTATAATTACTATTTGTGAAGACTTAACTTACTACTTAACTTACTTACAAGGGGAATATAGAGGATGCAATAGGAATTGCAAGCACCATACATATATATATATATATATATATATATATATATATATATATATATATATATATATATATATACATACATACAGTATATCATATTTTATTGCCTCCTCTATATCTTCCTTGCACCATTGCTCCTTTTTATATGCTATCTCAATTGCTCTCTTTTTTCCTCTGCCTTCTGTTCCCTTTTGCACTCTTCCTCTTTATCGCCAATGACCTCTGATCCCCGATTGCTCCCTGCTGACATTAACCTACAACTGCTCTTCTGTTATCAAAGCTATTATCTTTCCTGGATATCATGTTTGTTTTGATTCTTTTCAGCTCCCTCGCAAGGTGCTCTTGCAAGACATAAAGATTAAAATTGTGTGTGAATAAATAATAGTTTTCCCAGAAGAAAGCATAGCTCCCGATGACACTGCTTCTGCAAGGAACACAGGAAAATGTGTCTGTTCAATGGTGGATTTTGAAGTCAAAGGAATGAAACAGAATAAAACCACCTGTTTATTACCTAAAATAGAATATCAAGTCGTGAATAAGATCTGACCTGACATGGTGGGTGATCAAAGTGTGCTATATCAAAGTGTAATCCTGTCTCTTTTTTAAAACCCTGCGGACATATTTCCAATGTCTGCAAATATTATCATTGTGATTGTTTTCATCTTCTGTTGTTTTGCATCATTACTTTTTTCACGCTGTAACGTCATGGACGTGTGCTACTATTCAGCTATCCGGTCTTGTTAATATTATGAAAAGATATTAGTATTATTTTTTTAAGGAGTCAAGTGACTCCTAAGACCTATGGGTTTTACTATATTTAATGGACTCTACAGCTAGCTTTCAAAAAATAGGGTTTTGGCCCAAAGCATGTAGTTGATAGAAAAAGTTAATTAGTTCCAGTTATCCCTCTCCACTGGTTGCCAAAGAAATTATTCCACAGATGGCATTGTCCATTTTTTTTCTTATTTTAAGGGTTTAAAACTCTTTATTTTTCCTCAGTTCAAAGATAGCCGCAGCTGCCACTAGATTTTCAAAGACCAAGGAAGGGTCAGAACCGATCTCTATATGAACCCTAACACTGACCTGCACTGATTGCAGCCTCCTGGGGCCCCACCAACACAACACAATTTCCGGTTCTGATGACGCTGATTTTCAAGCCACCCGCTAATCTGAAGTATGAAATCACGCATGCACCTTATTCTGAAGTAGTGCTATTTGTCATTTGACAATTAGAACATCTCTGTTGAGCTTTTTGAGAAACCTGCACAGGATGAAAATATGGTAGCCTTTACCGTCGTCAGCCACAACAACAGAAGTCCCAGTACAAAATTAAAATATATAATATCAAATATTAATACAATTAATGTATAAATTCATTGCATTATTATATAAAACTATTATGTTAAAGTGGAGGGAAAAAAATGTTATTTCACTTCCGTTTCAAGTGTTCCTCCATCTACCATATAAGCAATGTGCATTGATGTGCTGTGGGACTATATATATCTTTACTCCTTACCTGAGGCAACACATTGAACAACTGTCAGCAAATTCTCAGATGAGCAGTTTTAAATCATTTCTGTCACTCTGGTGTGGAATGTGCATTGTGTTAAAGCTGTGCCTGAAACAAGCACACAAAAGAATATCCCAAGACTTTCCACTCAGGCATAAAGTGTACGGTTAAAAGTGTCCAGCATAGCTTAGGCGTCCCTTTCCAAACTCACAATAACCTATCCGTCTTCAGCAAATGGTTCAGTTCTTATATTAGCGAATGCAGCCTCTTTAGTCGTCTACATCACTACTTTTTAGTTAAACTGCATAATGGGTACCTAGGGAATCATAGCTGTTACTGAGGAGCTTTCTTTTGATACCTTGGGAGAAACCCAGGTGCAGCTTTTCTGGCAGTCTCCTGGGGTGTGTTTCAACCCATTTCTTTCTAATGCTGGAGCTCCGGCTTGATCCCTCAAGCTTATAGCACCTGCAGTATCAAAACAAAAAGAGCGATTTGGAACTGATCAGCGTCATTAAAGTTGACGTTTGGCGATCCGACTAATCTCAACCTGAAGACTTTTCACCAATTCTCTTGTCGTATGTGGCCATACAGCGGTGTCATATGTAAATGTAGGATTGAAAAATTGTATGTATGTATGTATGTATGTATGTATGTATGTATGTATGTATGTATGTATGTATGTATGCATGCATGTATGTATGTATGTATGCATGTATGTTTGTACGTAAGTTTCTATCTCTGATTGTTACAAAACAAAGAAACTGTACTTAACTGAACCACACCACCAGATCAATGTGTTGATGCATAATGCTTTGTTAACGTAGTCATATTGTGGCAAAAAAATGTCCCTGTTCACTGATCATGCACTGTATTTGTTTGCGTAACATAGGGCTTGAAATTTACTTTTTTGCCTTACCAGACAAACCACTTGATTCTAAAGTTACCATAAAATGTTAGACTGTTTTACTCACGTAAACCACATTATCCGTCACTTCATCCTTAAAAAAACATCACATACATCACATACATGCAGACACACAAACACACACAAACAAACACATACACACACACACACACACACACACACACACACACACACACACGCACACACACACACACACACTCACACACACACACACACACACACACACACACACACACACACACGCACACACACACACACACACACACACACACACACACACACACACAAACACACGTACACACACAGTGTTGAACGGCAAGGGAATTATATTATCACCAGAACATTCTGAGGACTGATCTGTGTGTGTGTGTGTGTGTGTGTGTGTGTGTGTGTGTGTGTGTGTGTGTGTGTGTGTGTGTGTGTGTGTGTGTGTGTGTGTGTGTGTGTGTATATAAATATATATATATGTATATATATATATATGCATATATATATATATATATGCTCATAATTAGCTATATAAAAGATTATTACTATACTAACACTCAGGAAAACAGGAAAACACAGCTGATCAAGAAGTCATTCTACTCTCAGATTTCCCTCTGCCTGTGCAGTTGTCTGTTCCCTCTACTGCAAGGCTTGTATCACTCTAACAGTTGCACTCATGATGGCTAGCAGCCTTTGAAACCACTTTTTGTGAAAGAGTGGGAAAAGGAACTTTTATATGTGTGAAGCTTATCTATATAGTGTGCAAGCTTGCATTACTTTATGTAAAGTAAAAAAAAAAAAAAAGTAACCTTATTAAAGTAGCTTATGAAAACTGTAAGTGAGTGGGGGAAGAAACAAATGAGATATGCAGTGAGCATAAATGGGGGTTGTCCCATTCTACGAGCAAAACATATTATTTTGTAAAATCAATGCCAATGCCACAAATACGGTAAACAAACGCCATGATGCTTTGGATTTGAAAAAACATTAAAAAAAAATATTCAAGTAGTAAAAATAAGGATCCGAAAATGCATGGTCAGGTCTTAGCCATCTAGATTGTATGCAATTTATTCATTTTGATGCATCTCATACACAAGAATGCACAAATTATTTGATTGGTATCAGTCTATACTCCTACATTTGAGGGACAACTTCTCGCTCTGAACAGCAATCAAGGCTGACGTCACCGCAGCCCACTTGGAGGTGGAGTAGGCCAACTAGTGTCATAACCTTGGAGGCGATTTGGCCCGACCTCGGAGATGGTCCATCTCGGGGGCGGTACGGCACAGCACAGCGCGAATAAACTGGTAGTGGAAAGGCTGGCAGTCGGTTTCAATGCATTAATTCTCGATTGCTTATTCTTTAGAATACTCTGCTACTTAAGTTTGAATTTGTATCGCTTGAATTTTTTACTAATCTCACTCACTCACACTCTCTCTCTCTCTCTCTCACTCTCACTCTCACTCTCACTCTCTCTCTCTCTCTCTCTCAAACATGTTCAGTTTCATCTTCCTTCCTTCACATCGCCTATCAAAGAAAACTGTATGGACGCAAAGGCCTCGTCAGCAACTTGTGCCAAAGAGATGAATGACAGCGCGGAGGCAGAGACAAAGCATTGGAACCAGGTTGTATAAAATGTCACAACACAGTGGGATCATAGGATATGTAGGACCAAGGCTAGAAGTCCGAGAGGAGGCTTTATTCCTCAATGATCAAGCATTCTAAATGTATACACATCATCTGCAAAGGTGTGTTTAACTTGACAGTGTCAATCTCTTGAGTAATTTATGTTCTGTTAATGCTTCAATGCAAGTCAGCCAGGTCAATGCTTGCTGATGACTGATTTTCCCTTAGATTATCCCAGATTATCATTGGCAAGTGGGATTTAGAGACATCAGCTGCTTGTAGTTAATCAAGGTTGCCTCTTACCATCGGCATGAAAGACCCTATTATAGCCATAATTATTGGCAGGAAGTTATTTGTGTGTTTTTACAGGGTATGATTATTGGTATTAAAAAAAAAGTTGTTTACATAAGATAGTTTACAAAAAAATATGCTACAATGTTGTGTTTTGTCCTTTACTGGGGTCAAAACATTCTGAGGATTCTCAATTGTCATTTATCCAATGGAGTACTGCACGATGATTGATGTTCTCTCTGTGTGTGTGTGTGTGTGTGTGTGTGTGTGTGTGTGTGTGTGTGTGTGTGTGTGTGTGTGTGTGTGTGTGTGTGTGTGTGTGTGTGTGTGTGTGTGTGTGTGTGTGTGTGTGTGTGTGAATGAGTGAAACAACCAGAATGATATGTATGTGAGGGCAGAGCGAGGTGTTAAAATGATGTCAGGGAAAGAGAGAGAGGGTTTGTGCGTATTTCTTCCGGCCTATTGAAGCAAATACATCATGCACACGCATCCAAGAATCTTCATACATCTTCACATTTGCATAGAATTGTTGTGTCAGTTTGGCAGATATCGGTTCGAGAGGCAGGGCAATTGATGGGGATGAAAAGCAGATCGTCTTGGCTGGTTTTTGAAATGTAAACACCTTTTGAATTTACAATACGATGTCGCTCAGCACAAATAGAGAGATTTACAGCCGGCCGCCCCATCCCCTCACCAGCCCACACTCCTAGTGTGGTACATTTGCACTCACCTCTTCTTTCCTCTATGCACCCCCCCCCCCCCCCTCCTCAATCTTGTGTCAAGTGCTCTTTCATCCTAATAGATTTTCTGGTAACAGAATTTCCATTCATGACAAGAGCCTGCTCTCTGTTTTTAAAAGCCTCCCAATTGAATGTGGATGGGGAGCCTGAGCATTCAAAGCAGCTGTGTGCAGCTAGTGTCAAACAACACCTTCTCCCCCTGATAACATCCTGTCAGTTTCTCTATACCTCAGCCTCATTGAAATGGAGACAAAAATCATTGTGAATGAACAGCTTTGACTGTCAAGCTAATGGCTTCAATTAATGAACGTTACTTTTTACCACAGCATTTAAAGAGGATATCGGAAATAACAGAGGCACGATGAGAAAGTAATTCAAAGTACAACAAAATAATGAACTTAGCTATGTAGTTATTTGTGAATGCGCTTAACTCTTGTAATTACTCTCTTAATGAGTTTGTAACCCTTATTGTCCCTTATTGTCTCCCACACACCTTTGAGTTTACAATTTCATGGTTGTATAGATGAATAAATAATAACTTCCAATATAAATAAGCATACAGATATGAGCAGCTAAATAAACCTGACATAAAAAACATGTGTGGCTAATGTTTAGCGGATGTGTGACTTTTGGGCCTAATCTGATGCCATTCATTAATTATTTACAAACATAGATTGTGTAAGTAGATGGATTGAGTAATTAAGTGGATGGATTGTCTTACTAAGTGGAGGCACACAGATATTGCATCCTGTGGTGACACTGCATCACATTCTATGACACGGGTGAGAGTTATGACGCTGAAGAAGCACAACCGGGCCTACATTAAGCACATGGTTGGAAACATACAAACATACATAGGCCCCGTTAACACAAGCGATATTGAGGTTACACATCCAATTTGAAATTGAATGTGAAAAAAAAAAAAAATTTACATAACGGGCCCACAATAATCTCAGCTTGTTGAGACACAAGAGATATGTGAAGTTCTGCTTCATATTTTTATTGTTGCTGTTTATTCCCTTCCTACATGGATGAGTGGTCTTTTATCTTTTGTTTGGGATGGTGTCCGGGATCAGGTGCCGTTATGGTTCCCCTAATCCCATGATCTTTCTTTATATTGCTGGATTCGATTAGACCTTCAAAGACCTAGAGCAAACATCTGCATTTTATTCTGTAATGGATTATGAGCCTCACACCCCTTCTAATTAGTGGGTGGGTGGTTATCTGGCCTAAAATCAGGCTGATCCTTTTAAAACATTATCTTGTTTCCACCTGTGATATCCAATGCAAGCTTAATGGTGACTTTTTATGGTCTACCAGAGCACTGCAGCCGATGCATTTGAGTCAAATGTGGGAGCAATCAAAAAGAACTTCCCCCTCATCAATAATCCACAGCCAAGCCATCCATCTCTCGGTATCGCTGATGGATAGACGGTACCGGAGCTAATTAAAAGACAAAATATGAAATGGGTTCAATTCATCACCAGTCAGTCATCGCTATTACTGGGATTCCACTGTAAAGTACCTGGGCCATTGACTTGGTTGCAATGCCGGATACCTCAATCATAATGGAGCACAAAAGAAGTTTCTGGCAGAGCGGGGTGATGTCACCTCACCTGAGTCGTTGGGGATAATGCGCCTGCATTTATGGTGGGTCAGGTTTGGATCCTCTGACTTTATCGATCTGCACTCATAGACTCCCTGCAGCCCGTTGGGACGTTAATAAATCTTAACATAGAACGAACGTCAGGAACCATTATTAAACACTCTCACACCACTCCATGCATGCCAGATGATACACAATTAAGCTAAAGAAGCAGAAATCAAGAGCCAAAGAAAATGATTGTTATGCACTCACACAAACACACACAAAGGTACACACACAAGCCAACAAGCAGAAGAACAGATTCAAACAAACTGATTCAAACTGAATGGTAAGGAAGGTAAGGAGAAAGCTATAGCCAGAGAGAGAGAGAGAGAGAGAGAGAGAGAGAGAGAGAGAGAGAGAGAGAGAGAGAGAGAGAGAGAGAGAGAGAGAGAGAGAGAGAGAGAGAGAGAGAGAGAGAGAGAGAGAGACGACAGAAGGCTTCTAACAAATGGACATATTTCTGAGTTGGTCTGCATTCTCTGTCATACACAGAGCAGGGTTATCAAGACTAGCCAGGAAACAATGGACTGTCAGACAGCTCAAACAAACCACCAATCAGATCACAGAGTGAATACACAGCCAATCACCAGGGATCTCATTAAGTCATGTCCACTACATTGAATTCAATTATATGAGAAAAATATTGTTTGATCTTCCTGCATTTGTGTGTGTGTGTGTGTGTGTGTGTCTATTAAGGTGTTTAAATCTGTGTGTTTTTGTGAACGCCCATGTTCATCTGCATGTAAAGTGGTGAATCTATTATGGGAGAGAATAAGGTTTTATTCTATGCACAGGAGAGGGAAAGGGAGAGAAAACGCCTTTGGCTCAAAGCAGTTACATTAACGGGTCTGTTGAAGGAGTTGAGCACAGTAGAATGGGCCTCTGCAATATTTTCTCCGGCAAAATTATGCATAGCCTGAAATGGCATGAATTTCTAGGATGCACAAGTTACTGAGCGTGGGGCATTGTAATGACGTTGCAGCAGCAGAAGAGATTGGGCTATTTAACTTTTTTGTCGAAAAAAACTAAAAGAGACATTTGCAATTTAAAGTTCTTAAGTTCACTAAGTTGAAAATCTGTATGTTTACTTAGAATTGAATTTGTTGTTTAAGCTTGGAATTTAAAGTAGCCCAAGTTTTCTGACCTTCTTGTGCTACTTGGAGGACCAAACTAATCGACATCACAGTTGGCCTACAAATCAATACAAATTAATTATCAATATACTCCAACTTTGTATCAAACTTTAAAAAATCACATAATGATAGAAACGGTCTTAGGTTAGAGGCTCACAAATAACATTAAGACATAGAAGAATCAAAGATATACGATTTCATTAATCAACAAACAGACTATTGTGTTAGAACTTTAACTTTGCTCTTTTTCTCGATCGATCAGATCTCATCGGGGAAAAAATGTGAGAGCTGAGTGAATGGATCACACAAGGACGCAACATGCACTAAGGATGCAAAGGCATTACAAAAATAAGGAGGAGATAACAAGCGTTCAAATTCAAGGCTCAACAAAATGGATCGCATCATTGTTTCTGTATTTCCTCTGTGGTTAAAGAAAATCACGCTTTGCGCGGCTTGCATGGCGTGAAAGGAGCTTTGGTGCTTGGCTCTGTGGATTAGTCTGGCAGAGCGTGGTTTTGTCCCGAGCTTCCTGGTGGGTCAAGCACTGACCTGGACTAAGGAGTTGAATCAACGGTGAGGGGGGGAGGACACAAAGTAAAACATTGGAGCATGTTGTCGGGTAATGTGGTTCACCTTGACTCTTTGGGATCGAGGCCACTTGAAGCTACCATTTTCCATTTCGAATTCCACCTACAGACCCCTTTCAAGGAGGTATTATCGGAGAACATGAACAGATAATAAGCCTAATTATTGGTATTCTATGCGGCTATGCCATTATTTACCAGCAGGGCCTGGAGGTTGACTAAACTAGTAAAGATTGGTCTACTACCCATGCCCTGGTATATAAAAGTAGCAGACAAATCATTACTAGTCATTACTACTACTATTATTAGAGGGACACCCTTGAGTGTCTTACCATTGCATCTCTGTGAAAAGGGTCTTATGCGTCTTTATAGGCGGATTTTGGGACCAAGAAACATTCCACGTTTCCCCATATTTTGTCTCTACATCTCACCTCTTGCACCCTGACCAAGAATACCACCCCCCCTTCCCTCCCCCGATCTTTGCCAAACCTTGTCACCACAACCTGCTACATCATCCCAGTGGTCCCTACTAATGTCTCACTATTGGATGGTGAACACCACATCACTGGTGGTCGTCGATTAGTTCTGCCTGGCTAGCTCTCCTCTGCTCCCACGTCTTAATGGATTACCTCAATGCAGAGTGTCCCGACCTCCAGTTTACCCCCCTGGCTCCTGGCAAGCTTCTGACTTACGGGTCCAATGGTCAGACTGAAAGGAGCAAAAAGCAAGATGTGAAGACCACCCTGTGTTTGCTCCTTAAAATCCGGAGCTCTCTAGCTGGGGGCGAGCTCTGGCGAGCAGCCAAGCGTCTTCTTCTGAAGGTGGAGAGGTTCAAGTTATCTCTGTGCTTTGGGTGACCTTTGATGGGAGGGGGGGTGGGGGGAGACAAATCAAGTCACTCTGTTACAGGCTCTACCTGCTAGCACTAATGTGGATTCCACTTTATACCAGCTCAAGCGTGTTCTCTCTTCCTCTCTCCCTCTCTCTATTCTTCCCTCTCAATTTCTCTCTCTCATTCTGTCCGTCCCTCTCACTCTCATTCTCTCGCTCTACCTCTCACTCGCTCTCTCGCAATCTCTGTCTCCCTCTCTGTAATTGGGATTTAACATAGCCCTACAAAAAATGAAAACTTTTTGTTTAGGTTTTTTCATTTGCCACTTACCTGTCACTCCAACATGTTGTTGTTTTCTCAATTTAATTTGCAGCTATAATGATCAAGTTTGAATAAACACACATGCACTTGTGGTCATAGAGTCGTGTGGATTGTTGAGATAAATGTATGCAAATCCAGATCTGTAATCAACGTGTCTGTTTTATGGGACAATAGATAATTTGAGTTTTATAAAGAACACTAGAGCGGGTTGGCAGAACGTCCGATTCCTCCCACATCTGTCCCTGCCTTTCATGGTTTGAACCCGCCCGTTATTGGTCAAATGTGGCAACGCAACAATTTCAATAGCTACAGATAATGGCACATCTGCCATCGAGAATTTCTACACACATTTTAAACAGGACACCACACTGTAATACTGCACTGTAGTACTAGCAAAAGTAGTCAAAGTATAGGTTTTTAACATGTCCATGGTGTACTTTTGTGTAGGACCACTCATTTGGACTTGATGAAGAGAAGTTCAATGATTGAAGTTCAATTATTCAGTACACAGCACATTTCAGATGTCATACAATTGATGTTGAATACGTAATTCACAAGTTCTCCCCCGAAGGCTACATCACAAGTTCAACCAACTTTCTACGTTTATTTTCTAACAGCCAGTTCCTTCAGTTCTTGTGCTCATTTCAACGTCATAGATATTTGACGAAATGTTTGCTTTTCATTAATTCACATCATAATCTTGACACATTTCCTGCGTCTTTGTAAGCACCCCTTTGAAGTGCATTGGCCTCAATTTCCTACATGCCTCATATATGTGACTGTGGAGCAGTGAAGATGTCAGGAACAGATCTTGGTGTGCCTTGACACCCTAGACATACACAAAATACATTATCGTGTAGGCATACACTAGTTCAGTTCTGGCAGACATACACACGTGTTTTCACACACAGATATCAAACAAATGAGTACTCACCCACGCTTCCGCTCTTATATACCCTTAAATACAAACACACACACACACACGCACACACATACACACATACACACATATACACACACACACACACACACACACACACACACACACACACACACACACACACATGGATATGCAAATAGTGAATGCACCTTTCTCTACTCTAAAACATATTCTGTGGTTTACCATCTCAGGCTGGCATCCATTGCTAAAAATGGAAAATTCCCATGGGGGCTACGTCAGTGTCTCTGTGCAACGATATGTCTCCTTTACAGATGCCAAGGGATGGGGTCTTGTTGACAGATGAGTTGAGGGAAACTAAAACAACAGTGTTTTTTGCAAAGGGGGGCGGAAAGAGGGTTAGCAGATGCGAAGTGAAGCGGTCACACGATGGGCGTGTCCACCGCGCTCAGTGGGGAAACGAGAGAGTGTTGCCTTTACCACGCTTCATTACCCGTCAAGGTGGGACAGGAAGTCCGACACACAACACAGACAGAGCCAACCCTTCCTCTCTGTGTGCTGTAGTGGAGTGCATGGAGAACGAGAACATTATGCTTCGAACCGTTTGATGAAAGTGCTTCAGTTATGTTTTCGTCATTCAAGATAAATAGACACGCAGTTTTTTTTTGTGTCACCGTCACATCTGGTGAGACTCATGCATTTATTTCCACCCATTGGACTATTGTCGCTCCCTATAAACCTGCCTTAGTCAGAAATCCATTCACCATCTACATTTAGTCCAGAATGCAGCAGTTTGGCTCTTAAACCAAATCCCCAAAATGTGACCAATGTGACCATTATGACCCTGTTCATTCTTGCACCTGGCTGCTTTTATGGCCAGTCATGGGCTGTCCCCTCCTTATATTTCTGGTCTTCTATCAAGCCTGCATGCAGATCGAGATCCTCTGATTATGCGTCGCTAGCTATTCCAACCTCTAGGCTGATAACCGAAGGTGCCTTTGATATCAGATCTCTTAGGCTGTGGAAGAATCTGCCTGAGAAGATCAGGCTTGCAGAGTCAGTTCCCAGATTTATTTAACTAATTTGTGAAAGGAATCCTTTGTTGGCTGAGGTTTTGTATTGAGTGCTATGAAGCAAGTTGTATTTGTAACGAAAAGAAACGAATAAAGTTATTTGTATTATTATTACTATTGTAGGGGTATCCATATGTTAACTCATACGCACCAATGGGAGCAAGAGGTCAACGTTGCATTGTGAGTTCAAGGTCATGCCCGTGTCAAAATACAGTGTGTATGTTGACACGTTGTACATTGTAATCTCAGATTATACATGTTTTTTTTATGGGTTGTATTTACAGTTGGGGGGCGGGGGGGTAGAGGGCAGGTGCTCATGCTTAGTCCAAGGACATTTGTGTGTGTGTGTGTGTGCGTGTGTATGTGTGCGTGGACAAGCGCACACGTCCACATGTCAACCTTCTTTATCTTGCTTGGGGGTCAGTTGCACATCGCGCCCCCCCCCCCCCCCCCCCATGCAGCCAATGGCAAAGCCACTCTTAAATCACTGTCAGCACTCCCTAATCTTCTACTCCACATCTTCTTTCCACTCCATTACCATGACTTATCTCTTCATCTGTGGAGGAGGTGAACAGGGAGGTGAACAGTGGTGGGTAGAATCAGCCGGCGGAGTTTGCTTGTTTTTTGCTTTATTTTTTTTCAGCAGTGGCAGACACTTATTGACAGGGCTTCTCAAGGAAAGGGCCCGAGATTTAGGAGGTGGCCGGCGAGTGGGGCCGGGACCCCCACTCGTGGCTAATGAACTGCATCCTTCACTATGTATCAGCCGTCCCGCAGCCACTATCTGCTGACAAAAATCGATGCCATCGTGGTCAAAGACTCAGCGGCGGACTGGCAGAGGAGCGATCACCTCGATATATCTCCCGCCATTAAGCGTCCCTCTCTGTGTCTTGTGCCTTGGCAGCCAGGAGACGCTGCCACATTTCATGTGGATTTTTTATTTTTTTTGGAGTGTTCAGTTCTTCTCCTCACTGAATACCGGCTGATTTAACCATAGGACTCCATCCCAGTGGCGAGGAACTGACAACCGACGCATCATTGAGGCTTTTACAGCGTAGGGCTTAACTCGGAAGGGGGGGGGGGGGGGGGGGGGGGGAGTGGGGGGAAGCCGGGAGAGGTAGACGGGCTCCTCTACTTTTTGATAGGTGGGTAAATCCTGTCTGGAAAACTGAAGGTGTTTCACTGTGTTTTTCCTCTTGCTTGACTTCAATCCTGGGAACTGCCATTAAATAGCGGTGGTAATTTGCTTCTTTCATGTAGGCACCTATCTGCCTGCGGCAGGACTATCAAGGATGTGGTTGGCGATGTCAGTCTGCTTTGTTATAGATGTGGCACTCAGTGGGAAAATTGCAAATTATAGGCTTTTTATGACTTTGTGTCCAAGGATATTTGGAACATGATTGTGTGTGTGTGTGTGTGTGTGTGTGTGTGTGTGTGTGTGTGTGTGTGTGTGTGTGTGTGTGTGTGTGTGTGTGTGTGTGTGTTTTGTAGCTACTCAAATGTACAGCCCTCATGCTTTTATGGCCTGACTTTTTTTTTTATTCTGATTTGGTCAAACTTCAGGATATATCAACTCTTCTGCTTGTATTGCTTTTGTTTGTAAATTTGTGTGAGTGTGTTTCTATTCAATGACTAATTTGTTACCTTTTTGCTTTAAAATGACCTTGAATCCACCTCTTTTAATTGGAGAAAACCACTTTCCAGATGTAAAAAAATGTGACAATAATTGCTAGCGTTCCAACCCCATCATTAAATGTTGATGTGGATTTTGAAAAAGTTATCTGAGAGAGTTGTTCATTGTCAAAATCGTAAAGCCTTGGCTTGAATCATTCATCTAGTCATCCATTCATACTGTCTTTCTTTAGAAATTAACTTGGTATTGATCCAAGCACGTCATTTGAATTGTTCATTTTTTATAAATAAATGGCCGATTGGTAGACAGTTAGAGAATACATTCGTAAATCATCAATCCATCCAAGCAACACCAAAATATCTTTACTTTTTCAAAGAAACAATAAAAACAGCCATCACTCCGGTTCACTTCCAGCGAAGAACGATAAATACAACACCACATGAGTGAGCTGGGATGATTTTGTTTGTGCTGGGAGGAAGTCTTCGCCCCAGATTAGGATGTGGAGCCTTTCTCCCTATGCCCTGATGAAACATTTGAGATACATTTGAACCAGATTTGGGATGATTGATGAATTAGATATGCACTGAGCAGATCAGCGCAGGCTGTTGAGGCAGGCCTGTGACCGTAATATGTTTTATTTCCTTATTTTTCCCTCCACTACCACTGCTCCGAGTTGTCTCTCAACATGGCCCGGAGCGAGATTTACATTTGGGTGTCATCATTTCTCATCATATCTTAAATTCATAAAAGGAAAGCTGCAATTTAGGTTCTTTATTACAAATATATTGAAATAGCCAGTTCATTGACAGTGTTCAGCGTAGCAAAGCAATATTTGATGTGAGGAGACTTTCTAATTTTCCCTCTATAGGAGAAGAGTAGAGTGGCAGTACTATCACATCCTACTGAAATGGGGCCATCTAACCAGCTTGCATATAACTTTTAAACGTGAATTGTGTATAAATACTCACTCTCTCTCTCTACAGGAAAAAAAAAACGGCATCTCTTGGCGCTCTCTCCAACTCAAAACGGAAAGGACTGATAAATTGTTTATCAATAAGGATTATAGGGTTCACCAGCAATATTATCTTTAGAAGTTAGGGTTAGTACCAAGTTTCTCTTGCACACCCCTCGCACAGACAGTGTTTGATTAGCCACAACATTAACATTAGCATGCAGGCGACTGAAGAAGCGCTATACAGAATAATTAATAAAAAAAATAAATAAATAACTAACCCGGATTTGTTATTTTGATCATTTCTGTAGGTTTGGCCTAGATTTAACAGTTATTTGCAACAAAGCCAGTTCAAGCTGTCCCATGCATTCTGTGAATAACTTCATAATTTGCTGTCTCCTAACGACTTATTCACCTGGGCGCCAACTTGTTTAAATCTTCCTCTTTCCGTTCCTTCACCCAACTTAAACTTAGAACCAAGATGTATGGTGGATAAGGCCCAAGGAGGGAAATGATTGCGTTTGGAAAAGTCTAATAATTGGTTAGCTGAATCTCCTTGGTCTGATGTCATATCCTCTCTGAGAAATGAAAGGTGCATTTCTCCCATTCTAAAGTAAAATACTTATTTTTATATTTTTCTGCTATTTAGAAATCGTCACAATACTTGGTAGAGTAGGGAATAATGTGGTGTTATACTTATTAGTATAACACCACATTATTAGGACAATTTGTCACAGTGATTTTGGGGTTAATTGTCTCATGTGACAATTTGTCCCTCTCAGATTGCCCATTTCAGGACCCAGACATTCCAGGCCCCGGCAACAACCTAGCACTTCAAAGCCCCAGCACCAACCCAGCACTTCCAGGGCCCAGCAACAACCCAGTACTTCCAGGCCACACACCAACCAAGTATTGCCAGGCCCAAGCATCAACCCAGCCCTGTCCATTATCACCACCTCACCCATGCCCAGCAATGCCACCTCAACCCACCAAAATACTTGAGGACATTTGGCAATACCTAAAAGCTTTTCCAAGAGAAATGTCCGGCCATCAAAGAAAACAAAAAAAACTGCTATTGTCACTGACACACAATTGAAGGAGGCCCTTGCTGCTGAAGGTTAAAATAATCAATTCCAGAAAAGATGCAGGGGAAACAAATCTAAAACAGCAAAGAAAAATAATGCAGGTATAAACAAAAAGTGCCTGCGGCTTGTTTGTGTGGAGCCATTTGCGAACAGCCGTCCAAGAGAGTTTGGTTCCAGTGTGTGAAAAGCAAACAGTGGTCTCATGAAAAGTGGACCCCTGACAAGGCAATTTATGTATGCCAGAACTGTAATTCTGAGGATGAGTCTGACTAGTGAGGTTGATGGGTCTGACTAGTGAGGTATCTGTACAGAAATAAGACCTGGTTTGAGATTTGTTTGAATGCTGGATCTGTTATATTAAAAAAATTGTTTGAAACTATTTTCCAGTTGTTGTTGTTTTATGGACTGTTACCTTGGGACTGCCAGATTTTGGGATTGATTTTCAATGATTAATTAATCTTTTTTTCCGTAGTTTAATTAAATTTTGAGAACAAGTTGATTCTTGTTTTATTAATTGCAAAATCCAGTGTGACATCCTACCCGACATAGTTTGCCAACTTAGCTGCTGATGAGGGAAACATGTCTCATTTCAAAAGTCACAATTGAAATGCCTATAACTCTAAGATATGTAAATTAAATGAACACAAAATCTGAGACTTTGTTCTTTCGTTTGGTATCCAATTTAAACAAAATTATGCATTGATCCCAAGATATATAAAAGAGTGTGGAAAGTATGACAAGATCCCCATCTCCCTAAATAGTTTTGTAGAAAACTTCTTTCCGCTTTTTTATGATGTTTAATTATTATGCGCTGATGTAAAATTAGCTTTTGTCTATATTTTAACATAATCGGTATTTGAATATATCAATCTTTGTACTCCCAAAGCGAGAGCTGTGTTCGTGTTCTCGGCAGCCAGTCAGTTTCGTTCTCAGTGGGTGCTGGTCTCCGCCAGGGCTGCGCCTTGTCACCAATCCTGTTTGTGATATACATGGACAGGATATCGAGGCGTAGTCGTGGTGGGGAGGGGTTGCAGTTCGGTGGTCTGAGGATCTCGTCACTGCTTTTTGCAGATGATGTGGTCCTCATTGGATCATCGGCCTGTGACCTTCAGCACTCACTGGATCGGCTGGCGGCCGAGTGTGAAGCGGCTGGGATGAGGATCAGCACCGCTAAATCTGAGGCCATGACTCTTAGCAGGAAACCGGTGGATTGCTTACTCCGGGTAGGAAATGAGTCCTTAGCCCAAGTGAAGGAGTTCAAGTACCTCGGGGTCTTGTTCGCGAGTGAGGGTACTATGGAGCGTGAGATTGGCCGGAGATCGGAGCAGCGGGGGCGGTATTGCGTTCGCTTTACCGCACCGTTGTAACGAAAAGAGAGCTGAGCCGCAAGGCAAAGCTCTCGATCTACCGGTCGATCTTCGTTCCTATCCTCACCTATGGTCATGAGGGCTGGGTAATGACCGAAAGGACGAGATCGCGGGTACAAGCGGCCGATATGAGTTTTCTCAGAAGGGTGGCTGGCGTCTCCCTTAGGGATAGGGTGAGAAGCTCAGCCATCCGTGAGGAACTCGGATTAGAGCCGCTGCTCCTTTACTTAGAAAGGAGTCAGCTGAGGTGGTTCGGGCATCTGGTAAGGATGCCCACTGGGCGCCTTCCTTGGGAGGTGTTTCAGGCACGTCCAGTTGGGAGGAGACCTCGGGGAAGACCCAGGACTAGGTGGAGAGATTATATCTCAACACTGGCCTGGGAACGCCTCGGGATCCCCCCGTCAGAGCTGGTCAATGTGGCCCGGGAAAGGGAAGTCTGGGGCCCCCTGCTTGAGCTGCTCCCCCCGCGACCCGACCCCGGATAAGCGGATGAGGATGAGGATGAGGATGAGGTATTTGAATATATTTGAAATTCACTTTGAAGCAGGGGTAATTACTTTTTTGTTTTTCCCTGTCAGTGTGTACAATGGGACTTCTCTTACATATACACAACCTGACCAAATCTTTCAATGTGATAATTATTTATATAATATTATTTATATATTATACAGTATTCATTAGTGTTTACAGATACACTTACATAACTGAAGTTTGATGAGGATTGATAATGAGTGAGTGTAATGAGTGTCCTATCCTGTCCCAAAAGGACATTTTAAACACAGTTATTAAAATAAAAATATTAAATTATAACTTTGTATAAGATCAATCCTTTCTGATATTGGCTCATAATCAGCATATGTCCCCTTTTACAATCGTGCAACAAACCACAAACATTTCCTTGTGGAAAATAGTAAAACAATTTTATTAGGATGATTATAAGATTCAAAGATTCAATCTTTTTCATTTTGGCATGGAAGCCAACATGACTCGCATGCCAATAAAATATTTATGCGTCAATAAAATATATTGTGTCAATAAAATTAACGAGTGAAGTGAAAAAGCCAATTTCACTCCTTATACACAGTTAAAAGGCACATTTCTTATGACTAGTAAATCAAACTACATGAAAAAAAACCTCTGCTGTGCTTTCTTCACATTAGAAGTATCAGATGGCCAACTCCCAAACCACTCTCAAAATCTTAATGTGCAACTATACCTAATTAACAACATTTCCCTCCCGTACTCTGGTAGCTCTTTGGCCTACAAACACTTGGCAACATATGAATCAATTCATTAAAGATTTGTATTGAAGATTCTGCTCCTCCATGGTAGTGAAGGCTCTAAAAGTGTCACATATTATTTTCTTTGTTAGTATTTTAACAGCTTTGACAAGACTAATAATTGAAGAATGAGCTGGTGGCTCCACATGTCAACATTTGAGTCTCCCGTTATGGAAGACAAGGCCCTTTAATATTATGGCATACACTACAAGGCACAGCATATGTCAGGAAGCTGGTTCAAAAAGGCAATAGTATCAACTGTATTGATACATTTATGTGCAAATAGCAAGCAAACCTGCACAGATTACATCAGTTTGTATCATATCGAAGACAAATCTATAAAGGATGCATTTACAAATCAAAATTCGGATTCATTGGTTCATGCTTCCGTTAGTAGAACATTGTCACCCAATAAGGATTTGTAAGACATGTTTAATCGCTGCACTGTTGCTTACTGAAGGCTAGCAATAGCCAACAGTAAACACTAAAACCAGCCTCAGGCCATTCCAATCCATCCACCCATCATGTCTCACCTAGCCTCATGAGACCATCCTAAGCCTCCACAAAAGTGATAAGACCAGTCAGCACTAGCAGTAGGTAGTTTGGTTCTTGTCAGAAATATACCAAGAGTGATTTTCTACGGGAAGAATATGTTTTGGCTTTACTTTCAATAGAGCAAGAGCATAATTTCAGTATTTAATCTGATTGGCTTGAGTTATTTTTAATCTTGTAAGGTTGCGACAATATGTGGAAATCCACTTCTGTCTGGTTCATACCCGCTTAAGCAAACTCAAGTATCTGGAGGGTCTCATGAGAATGACCTTCACCATTCAGTGACTGGAAGTGATATCATATGCAATGTCGTCATTTTGCAGAGATTTAAATATGCATCTTGTTTGTGTGTGTGTGTGTGTGTGTGTGTGTGTGTGTGTGTGTGTGTGTGTGTGTGTGTGTGTGTGTGTGTGTGTGTGTGTGTGTGTGTGTGTGTGTGTGTGTTTGTAGCGTGCTGCACTGCAAAATGACCTTCTCAAGGGGGCCAATGCCAAGTTAACAGGGCTTGCTGCTGTTGACTGTGCCTGCGACACGCCACTGTGTCTGCCTTAAAGATCTCCTATGTGACAGAAAAAAATGGAAAGATGGAAGGGCACCTGTCAGGAGATATGATATTATCTGCTCCAACAGGTGTTGATCAGAGCTGACAGCAGCAGAAATCCACTAAGAGGCTCCTACCAACACAAATGGATTCATGCCTTTCTACCATTTTGTCAAACACCATATCTGAATCGATGCTGCCAGCGGGCACCCAGGATGGAAATGTCATTTTTTCCCCCCCTTATTTCCTGATTATTTGTATATTCCTCCTCTGTAATGAGTTGGAGAAAAAACAAATAGAGGAAATTTAGCCTTAGGCTGTATGTCAACAGTTTTACCATGTTGGCTGTTCTCTCCCTCGGAAATAATGTTTCACTTAAAATAAGAAGTCTGGTCACGTTGATAAAGATATGTGTGCGTGTGCGTGTGCGTGTGCGTGTGTTTGTGTGTGTGTGTGTGTGTGTGTGTGTGTTTGCATGACACATTAACACACTTAAAAAAGCATATATTTTTCTTTTTACATTATAGCAATGACCACGCTACATGCCAACCATGTGGCTTTTACTGAGCTCCTCCATAACAAGAACGTAGGGTTGGGATATTGGAACCGTTTTACTGTTTGAGCATAATATACAGAGCAGGAGGTGTAACATGCTGCCATGTAGGAGATATGAGTGTGTGTGGTGATGGCTGGCTTAACCTGTGCACATTGATGTCTCATTGGTGTGCAGTCTCAACCTGCCCCAGAGCCCAATCAGTCAGGCAGCTAAAACCAGCAGAGATGTTTATTTATGGGGCTTTTATTTTGTAAAACATGGTTCATATGATAAGGTTGACTTAGTGTTGCATATTCATGTATTTAAAAAGGGGGCACAAAAAGTTATGTGTTTTTGCTGGATACACGTGGGCAGATAACTCTTTTTGATTTTCAACGAAAGGGAGATGAAAGAAAGAAAAAAAACATTTCAAGTCAGCAAAGTATTCTGCATTTCTACGACATGGTGAGGATCAACAAAGCATGCGTGTTCTCTAGCATTATTCCTCCAGCCATGGATTCTCTCCCTGTTGACTTATTTGATATGCTTGCCAAGATGCCTTTCCTGTAATTGAAGTAAAAATAAGCTGCTACTACTACACACACACACACACACACACACACACACACACACACACACACACACACACACACACACACACACACACACACACACACACACACACACACACACACTATTCAATATAACACACGCCTAACATTACACTTTTGCGTACAGACACTCATGTTCACCTCATTTATTCCCATTAGTCTCTTCCTCTGCTGCATAAAGCATCCGTTTCCTGCTCGACGTTTTTCTCATTACAAGGGGAATGGAAAAGACGATGGTGCAGGATGGGTGTGGGTGTTTGCTCTTGTTCCTCCGTCTCTTCCTGGCCTGATGAGTTCATGAGACTAAGGGGGCACTTTGTCAACGCTTGGAATCTACGCACACTCGTCTTTGTACAAGATGACTGTCTTTAGAAAGTCGGTGCAAGCCACACACACACCCCCCCACACACACACACACACACACACACACACACACACACACACACACACACACACACACACACACACACACACACACACACACACACACACACACTGACTGTGCCTGATTGTGATATGTGCTATCTGATTGTTCACATGTTATGATATTTAGGATATGTTGTGATGAAAAGGTCTGATTAAAATAATAATTATAATATGTATTTATATTGCACTTTTCTAAGGTGACAAAGTGTTTAACGGGCTAAATCAACAGAACATAATGCCATAACAAAATGATAAAAAATCTGGGAAACAGTGTAATAAAATAATAAGAAGTTAAATGAAGTACAAAATGTCTGTCACACTTGGATGTCGAAGACACAACATAAAACCTGTCTAAAAACAAGTATGAAGGTGATTTATTATTGCTTATCTATTGCTGGTCTCTGATGGTTATCCAATTTAACATCTTACATATTTGTAGATACCTTCCATTGGAAGCCAAACAAATGTGCGACCATCCTGATCACGTGTCCTCATATTCTGTTCTGCTACACTGATCAATCTGGACCTCAGGTCGTCCACATATATTTCAGGGGGCGGGAGTACTTGTATTGACAAACAAACTCCTTCAGCCAATCAATGTGACTCCATCGCTGTGCATTGTTCAGTGGACATACGGGGTATAGACGAACGGTAAAAAGCAGAGAAACTACGCTTTTGTTTAATAGTTGTTATTTAGTCTATTTCTACAATAGCTGCACTTGGCTAAGGCTGTATCTAATTTACGAATGTTAACGTTAAAGCATATTGCTTCGGGAGGCGCCATTACTGTAATTTACATCATCAATTCCATTGGCTCTGGAAATCGATGTGGGCGACTAGAGTAAAAAGCGAGGTCACATGATCAGGATGGTCTCAAGGTTATATTCAAGGGGCTAGAGTACAAAAAAAGTATTCCAAATTTGTAAGCACTCACCAAGTTTCCCTCACTGTTGTTCTGAAGGATTTGTGGGAACACTTCATGTTGGCGTATCTTTCAATGTGTTGGTCAAAGGAACGACAAACACACATTCAACACTTTTTTTCGTGTCAATCTTGTCAATCCGCAAGGTTGCTCTTCATAATTGTTGTTCCGGAATTCATCTAGTTATTTTCAGACCAGATATTTATGCATTAAGTCAAGCATGCCCACATGTCGGTGCAGTTGACACAATTATATATCGTTTATATTAGTCGATGAGCTTCGATTAGTTATTATGCCAAAGTCGATTATGTGGCATCTTGAATAGATTTATGTTTAAGCCCAGAATGTTTTAGCTTTTGACTCTGAGTGAAGGGTATACTCAACGTTATAGTGTGTGTGTGTGTGTGTGTGTGTGTGTGTGTGTGTGTGTGTGTGTGTGTGTGTGTGTGTGTGTGTGTGTGTGTGTGTGTGTGTGTGTGTGTGTGAGCGAGATAGAGAGAAAGCATAATTGTGTATGTCTGACTTAATTTGTGTATTAATGTTTTCAAGTTGGCTTGTCCTAGTGTGGTGGGTGTGTGTGTGTGTGTGTGTGTGTGTGTGTGTGTGTGTGTGTGTGTGTGTGTGTGTGTGTGTCTGTGTCTGTGTCTGTGTGTGTGTGTGTGTGTGTGTGTGTGTGTGTGTGTGTGTGTGTGTGTGTGTGTGTCTGTGTGTGTGTCTGTGTGTGTGTTTGTTCCATTGCTTGCACTGTAGCTGTCAAAGCCAGCTGCTCTTCTAGGTAGGACCTTTCATTAGTTGGCTCTTGAGTCTCTACTAAATCCCTTTCCTAAATCTGATGGAATGGGACTTTAGAGCTGTTCAAATTTGGAAATTGGCATGGTTCTTGCAAAACTCCTGGTGGGACGAAGCAACCCATCTGTGTGTGTGTTTGTGTGTGCGTGTGCACGCATGCATGCGTGTCTGTGTGTGTGTGTACACTTATGTGTGTGTGCATGTGGGTGTGTGTATCTGTAACAGGAGTAAGGATAAGCAGAAGCAGAGAGCCTCAGGTGACAGTAAAAAAAATGCTGTGTCTCATGTTGAAAGGAACGTATCAGTGTGACTAGGGCTCTTTGCTTCAGGGTATGCAAATATTTGATTGCTTGGCTGCTGAGGCTACATGGATATTTAAATAAAATGTCAACGTCATGTACTGTGATCCTGAAACCATTTTTCAAAAACCAAACGTGTTTATTTAAAAGCCTAATTATCTGCTCCCCTGCAGACTTTTTCTCATTGGTAAAAAAATATTAAACTATGAAAAAGTGACTGTACATATATAAAAGGCCATCGACTAGATCAGGTCAATATCTAAACTCAACAAAGTACTGTTTGTATGTTCATTTTTTTCATTCACAAACTAAAATGCAGTCAAAAGTCTAAATGCTTCCATTCCATAATACCTGAAGCCGGAGATATTATGTAATGTTTTTAGAGATTTCAGACCGATCAGAAACTTTCAATGCAATAAGGTTTTTCTTTAACTTATTCTTTTTAAATTGAATACTCCTCCTTGCCTGCGGTGCAGACCCCCATATCAACTTTCCTCGCTGTAATCTTTTGATGCAGGGCGGTTTTGCATTCATTCTCGAATGACATTATGTGAGTACTGAACACTTTGTGGATTTATCTACGTCTGGCCCACGCATTTCTTGGCTTCTAATTTTCTGATAACAGCTCAACACGAATCTCCCCCTGAAAAACACAACTTGAAAGTTGAATGTGCAATTACAGCAAAATGAAAAGTCTGGAGATGTAACATGACTACAATGGAAGCCACACAATGTTACAAGGATTTATTCTTTTTTGGTCCAAATGTTATTTCATGTCACAGAATTCTGATAATGTAGGCAATAGATGTTCTGTTGATTCTTTGAATTATGAATCCCCAAACTAGCATACACACACTTATTCGGCATATCCTCAGAACTTATTGTGCTGGACTCAGTCCCTGCCCTACCAGCATCTTATCTTGGGATACAGTCTGTTTCCAATGGCGGCCAAAAACCCAATCAGATTTACCCTGACTTGGGGGTTAAATTACTCACTTTGCCCCCAAAAAAACAACTAATCTCTAAAATCATAATCTGTGTGAGAGAACACGTGGTCTGTACTACCCGATGTCGGACATAAATCACAATTTTGATGCAAAGAAAATATATACAGTGCATTCCATGATAGGTAATCCTGTCCAACTGAAGAGAAAGAGAAAGGATCAGAGTCTAGCAATGTATAGTTCTTCATTCAAAAAATGAAAGGCTTTCTTCTCCCTGTGTGTGAAGATAGAATAATAATCTTGCAAAAACTAGAGTAGTGTATAACATGCCCTTGTCTTGTCCCTGAGAGAATGCTGTGAGCTGAAGCATATGTTGTTTTCGTTTTTTTCCCTTTCAAACTTTGTTGGATGTTTAATAATAAACTCTGCTTTGAATTGCTATCAGTTGTGTTTCATGTTCCATGGTGCTATGATAGAAAATGGCGAATCCCTTGCTTTGAAAGAAAACGCCTGGTGTCAAATGTATCGATTTTACAATATGTTCACGTTGTTGTGTCTTTGCTTGTGCATATATGTATCTTTAAAATCTATCTATATCAAAATATCGGTATATGTCTATTATAAACGTGTATATATATATATATATATATATATATATATATATATATATACATATAATCTAAACAAAAAGTAAGAAAATTTGTGTTTGGTAGATTATTTCTCTGTGGTAACCAGGGGTGGAGTGGGGCACTAATAGCCCCCCCCCCCCCCCCCCATCCCCAACACATATTAATTGGGGATTTGCATCTCTGGCAAGCATACTATTCAATATTCGTATAATAATATCGAAAATCGGTCAATCAAGAACCCCGCAAGCACCTCATAAACGCGCACACACACAATGACACAGGGAGGGGCTTTTATGGTTTGTATGAAATCAATCTGTTTATTTCCACCACTGCGCCATCAACATTCAACATGAAAAATAGTTTCAACGTAGGCTTAGGCAGATAGGCCTACATATTCCAAATATGTTAACATGTTCTCCATCCATTAAAAGAGAAAGATCAGTTAAGTCATTAATTCGTCTGAAATATACCAGCCAGCCTATACACATTTGACTAGCAGCTTGTGCTAGCTCCCGCCTAGTAATAACGTCAATGATTGAGCTCTGGCTAACTGTTTTTCTGTCAATTCACCTGCACGACTCGTTGATGCCTGATTTCGGAATAAATCCGTGTCATCCATGTGGAGGAACGTATGTTCAGTGATGAGTCCAGATGGATCGTAGGGTCAAAGGGTGGAGAAGACGTGGAGAACGCTATGCTGATTGCTGCATAGATACGATAACATCTTTTGGTGGAGGCAGTGTGATGGTTTGGGGCGGCATCTCCCTCACTGGAAAAACGAGGCTTGTCATCATTGGAGGCAATCTCAATGCAGAGACATATAGAGATGAGATTCTACAACCAGTGGCAATCCCATATCTCCACCGTCTGGGACCGAACTCTATCCTCCAAGATGACAACGCTCGCCCCCACAGGGTGGGGTTCATCAGACACTACCTCCAGAATGTGGGAGTGGAGAGGATGGTGGATGGTGGATGGTGGATGCTAGCAGTCCTGACCTCAAGCCCATTGAACACTTGTGGGATTCAGCTTGGGCGTGCTGTTCGTGCCAGAGTGACCAACACAACCACGTTGGCTGACTTGCGACAAATGCTGGTTGAAGAATATATATATATATTGGCATATATATATATATATATATATATATATATATATATATATATATATATCTTCCCATTTTACTACAGCCGTTTATACCAAACGCGGCAGGAGTGCTTGTGCCTTATTGCCTTGCTACTGAACAGGATGCTATACGCCAACCGCCATCAGCTTCTCATATATAAGCAGAGGTGTCGAGTAACAAAGTACAAATACTTTGTTACCTTACTTAAGTAGAAATTTTGGGTATCTATACTTTACTGGTATAGATAATTATTTTTCAGCCTACTTTTACTTCTACTTCTTACATTTTCTCACACTTAACTGTACTTTCTACTCCTTACTTTTTAAAAAGGGCCTCGTTACTCCTATTTAATTTCGGCTTGTTTTTATTCTGCCGGCGTTCAAAAAAATACAAACAAAAAAACCTATCCAGATTATTCACGTCATCGGATAGAGTGAATTTGATTGGTTGGATGAGAACAGAAACATATACCATTCTGACACCCTATTGGTTTATACGCGATCCATGGCACCTGCGCAGGACCAGAGCCCGTCTACATTCTCTGACATGACATAAATCGCGCCACATTCCAGCTACTAAATAGCAGACGTAGATGAGCGAAATGTCCCAACAAGGCACCAGTGAGGAGGTTGGTAGCCAAGAAGACCAGCCAACCCTTCTACATCCCTGGCCGTACCTGGAAGAATTGTTTGAAATGGTTGCATAGTCATTAGATGGCCTTTAGAAAAATGTTTTTTTGGGGGAAGTGGGGCAGTGTGCTATAGAGGTGTGCTGTGTGTGTGTGTGTGTGTCACTAATTCACGGATGGGATAAATGCAGAAACCAAATTCCTTGTTTGTGTGAGCATACTCGGCAAATAAAGCTGATTGTAATTCTATATGCCCCCTGAATGTCAATACTTTTGACACCTCTGTATATAAGTGACATTGGTTGAACATAGCTTGGTAGCGCTCTCTCTCTCTCTCTCTCTCTCTCTCTCTCTCTCTCTCTCTCTCTCTCTCTCTGCTCTGATAAAGCGCTACCCCTTCTCGAATTTGAACACTAAGATATTAAAAAATGTGTTTTCACATGAAGGACCTGGGAAGTAGGGTGGACGGTGAGCTCAACGCTTCCAAATCTGCATCTTTTAACCACGAATATTGCTCAAAATAGCACCAAACCTCTGCAGTAGCATGCATACGTCCATACACATAAAACAAAGCATCAAAAACTTAGCTAGCATACCGGGAGTTTATTAGAAAAGACTGTTTTACAAGTATGTGCCTTACCGGTAGGTCTAGTGGTGTAGTCAATATGATACTCAGGTATACGCAGAAATCTCCAGCATTTCCGTTTGCCCACTTAGAGATGCACAATAACACGTATCAATTTCGATAGCGACAGAACTTCTGTATATTTTATGAATGAAAGTATGACAGTTCATTCATAAATTCAACCAGTGCAATGTGTCTCTGTCGGAGTCGCAACAGATTTATAATAGCCATAAACCCTAGAGGCTTCCGTCCATGGCCCTTGCCCGTGACCTAGACCTGACGTCACGTCACCTAGACGACAGCGATATCAACTCAGTTGGCGCCTCGGTGATGTCCAACGGCTTGACAGTAAATATGATGCGGAAGCAACAAACTTCCCTCAATAAAACAAGCCTGCTGCTGCCTCGGACGACACTCCAGCAGTCATTAGGACTTTTGATGAAGAGGGAACTACAGCGGAGCCTGATGCCAGCAGTGTATCGGTTGTACTAATTATGAGTGCGAGATGTCCTAGAACAGTTGCTGATATGTTTTATTTATTTAAATGTATAATTTAAGTGTTGTTCAAAGAGACCCTAGGTAAAATTTTCGCCAGACTTACACATTGAGCTAGTACTGTCTTTTCCTTAGCGGGAAGTAATGTGGAGGAAATGTGCCACACACCATAGCAAACATTGTTGTCTTTGAGCGTTAAAATTAGTGATGTTGTACATGCAATGTATGCAATGTGCACACACAGTGTTATACTTTAGCGTGCCCAGGGACTAGTGTTCGGCATTTACCAGCATGTCTGTGGTAAGAAAGGAGGGATATGTGGTGAGAGTCTCTGTTGTAACATTCTAATTGTTTTCTTGTCATTTGCTACATTGGTGTGTAGTGCGGTGCAGACAATGTCCACAGTCGGGGATAACAAACACTTTCTTGCGTGCCTACAAATGGGCGACTACGGGGCCTGGTCTCAGGAGAAGCCTTAACAAGGCTATCAAGCCCCCCCCCCCCCAAAGGGCCAGCAGACGATGGTGACCAATCAAACAGGTCCGATGCCTCATGACCGAGCGTGATACAATCGGTCGGATATTGCTGCAGTGCTGCCGGGAAGAGGCGGGGAGGACCCCGCTGCTAGACTACAACGGCAGGAGTGACAGTGGGGCCTTTTCCCCGATCACACAACCAGCGCATAAAGATGGCCCCAACAGAGCGGCATTCAATTTGCGTCAGAGCCCCCAATGCGGCTCCAAGGGCAGTGCCATCACCCACCTCACACCCCAAACACCTCTGGGACATTATGCCAGACTCAAGCGTTGCTGAGGACAGCTAACACCTTGGGTGCAGGTAGTAAAGCGTCCCGAGGAAGTAGTGCACTGAATTCCCAGCATGCCCGGGTGAGAGAGGGGCGATGTGGGTTGAGAGACCTAAGCACGGATCTACAATATGGGCAATCTGGGCACCTGTCCAGGGGCCATGCAAGCGAAAGAGCCCGCTTATAACATCATTGAACTTTTGTATGTCAGATGTAGGACAAAACTACAAAAAAAAAGTCGGGGGGAGGGGGGGAGTTTATGAACGTTTCAACGTTTTTGAAGGTAATGTTCTTTTTTTGACATGAAGAGCTTTTAGCATACTTCAACGGAGGGACACCGGCGATGAGGTTTGTGTGGATGCGTGGAGCTTAATCTGGGCCGTGGTTGATTTGGATGCACGGTCCGAGAGGGGGTTAAGCATACGGTACACTTATAATGTCACGTTGTGTGACGCATTTCATATTGAACATCTTTCATTATTATGCTCACACAATATTACGGTTCTACAAAATTATGGTTTCTCACCATGGCGATGACACAACACTATCCTGCCTAAAATGAAATGGGGGTCACTTGAACTCTTAGCTTCTTTCAGCCATGACCAGCATTCATTCAAGTTACTTACTTGGAAAAGCTAACGTTTGAACTCTTCTTTAACTTCATTTATTGCAGCTAGATAGTGTCCTTGACAACAAAACAACAAAGCACACATAATTCCTCTCTATGAGTGAACAGTTTTTTCCTGCACACGGCATATAATGTAAAAGTGATTTGAAAAAATCCCTTTGAATTCCAAGCAGAGGCGTGCAATGAAAAAAGACTGGACAATGCCAATGACGCTGTCAATCGCGTCCCTCCAACAGGGCAATCTCAACGGAAGTGTTCAGAGGCTGCATAGTTCCCGGCCTGGGACATTACACTAAAAGCAAAGTCGTGTTGTGTTATTCCAAGTCAAACTGCTTAACCCCATAGATATAAATTTAATAATTTCCTCTGACATACATGGCGTAGAACCACTGGCAATAACTGGGAGAGGGGTGGAAAGGTGACCTCTGTGAATCACATGCATACGACTCACCATTGTCGGCACTAAGCGGCGATAATGGTATGCACACTTTAATTCTTCATCATGCCTAGAGGTAGTGGTGAATACATTGAATACATTTCATGGTGGTAATGGGAAATGCCGGAAAAAAACGTTTGGAGGACAAGCAGTGTGTGCCCTCGAAAAAAGGGCACGCCAGACGACAAATCCCATAGAATTGTATGAGATTACAGAGTCACTATTGAAACGACAGCCCTGGGCAACGCTGTGTTGCTTTTGAACAAAGCCTGCAAGCTTGTTGGGATTGAAACACTTAGCTGCTAAATTTATACTGACGGGATCTGACAGCCACCAGGGCACTATTCATTAGCGGGGGTTAACAAACTACATTATGTTATGTATGTGGATGCTGGCATGCATCCTTTGTTTTATAAGGATGGGTTATGATGGGGATTCAGCCCAGTGTAAGGACATTGCCTCTGAACATTGTTTCAGTTCTCACATCTTGTCTGTGGAAAGGGCATCTGAAAGTGGAATGAGTTATTTAGAAAAATCCCAAATTGGGTTCTGCCTCAATGACAACAAGGCCTTGTGGGTGTTACAGTATGCAAGAACAAGCATGTTTAGATGATTCCATAAATATATAGATATTTAAATCTAGATTCTGAATCCTCTAAATTGCTTCTCTTTTCGATGCCTCTCAAAGTGTTCCCTTGACAAATCTATGTTTGGCCAACCTATCAACCCATTCAAAGAGATGTGGATGGATAAAGGGTTTAAGGACATATACAAAGGGTGTTCAAGGGTTTTTAAGAAAGCAACACAATTCAATGCTGAACTTCAGAGGAGGAGGTTAAGCTCATAATTTAATCCTTCTCTCTGAAAAAGTACGCACACAGGGCAGACAACTCACAAAACGCAAAAAGAAACGGTTGTCCCTTCATTCTTGAGTGAGGTAAGAGTGTTCTGGGAAGGATGGGCGGGGGTGTTTTGCTAATCCATTTAGCTGCTGAATAGTCCCGCAATGTCTAGCTGCATACTCAAGACAGAATTCATTGGATTTCAGAAAAAGTTGACTTGATTGGAAGGGTTTCTCCCAATTCAACCTGAAGGAGAGGGTTTTTGCCTTCTTAAAGTGGGACTTAGATGAAGTACCTTGATGAGCTTTTGTGTGCCCCTCAAAAAGGGTTTACAAAAATTATATGAGGGTGTAGTGGTGGTATCATAGCACTGGATAGATTGTTTTTCCAACACATTTTCTGAAGCATGTTTTGGGAACTCAACACAACTCAGCAGCCCCGTTTTCGCCACATCTAAATGTTGTTTGCTACCAACATCATGATGAGAGTAATACGCATTGGTGATTTGTAGCTTGTAAAATCAGAAATTGTTCTGTAGGCTTTAATTGCAGCAGGCGTGCCCACAGATGGTGTGGTCACAGGCAGTATTCACCTCTCTTTCACCCTCCTCGTTACACCCGCTGGGAGACCAGTTTAGATCTGCGCTGGTACTTCATATGGCCTCGCCCTGGTACAAGAAATGTTCTTCTGTTCCAAACTAAACATCTGATTCTTTCCGTAAGGTCACATGATGCTTGCTTTGTCAACCAAACAAAAGCCAGATTGAAAAGGAGCTAGTTTTTTCTCTTTACTGTTATCCTAGTATTTTCAAAATAATTGTTTGTGTAGTGTAAAGAAATAAAACAGCACAACCGTTTATTGTGTGGTATCCAGCATTGTACCAGGTGGGACGTTCTGATTGAATGCTCTATCTGATTTGTCTGCTTCTTCCACATATAAATGATCCATGCTTCTTATATCCAATTGAAACTGTTTGGTTGTCAGCCAATCACAGTCATCTATTTCTGATACCCGGGTGGATCGATATTCCTTTAAAATCCTAAAAGCATAATCTTGTTGGTGAAGCCATACTATTTAGATTCATTGTTTTTTGTTTCACATAATGACTAAATGTATTATTTATTTTCTGATTCACTTGTAATGTTGACGCTTACTTTACTGTTTTAAATAGATACATCTAACACTTTGCCACCAAGGGAAAGTCAACTGTTATTATCAAGTGGGATTATGAACATAAAAATGACACCTATCCTATTTCCATCGCCCCTGTCTATGTGCTGCATGTATTGAGCTAAGGATCTAAAAAAGTTGATTTTGCATTATTATATAAAGGCTTCATATCTCCGTAACGAAACAGGAAATGAGGCGTAACCGAACCCCTTGCAGTATTTTGTTTCTGGCCCAGGCTCTTTGTCGTAACCCCCCAAAAGTTCTGCTAACACCCCAGCAGGACTGGAGGACCCCCCCCCCCCCCCCCACACACACACACACACAAACACACAGACACATACACACACAGATCATGCAGATCTCCTGAAATCCGTGAGAAATCCACATAAGAAGGAGCCTTAACAACAAACCTCACCAAATGTAATCTTCAACGCTACTGAAAACGGAAGACCAAAACAACAAGGAGTGGATAATTAATAAATTACAAGCAAATGGAAATTGAGAGCATAAAACATGAGGTAAGGGGGTGTCTGGGTAATAAATCAACGTAAACTGGATAGCCAGAACTTTTATTTCTCTTTCCTCTGCAGGGAATTACGGTTCCCAAAAAGAAAAAAGAAAATTCTTGCAAACAAAACGTGTTTACTTGGCTGCTCTCTTTCCCCAACTGGTACACAAGTTGTGTGTCTTACCGTATGAGCCCAGGGGCGGAAGAACAGATCGGGGTAGACAGACATCTCTCGCCGTCATAAGAGTCATACTCTCTATCTGCATCCCTCTCTCACTCTCTGGCCCAATCCCATTTCTACCCCTTACCCCTTCCCCTTACCCCTCCCCCTTGTTTTGAAGGGGTAAGGGAAAGGGGTAAAGGGTAGAAATGGGATTGGGCCTTAGATCCAATCCCATTTCTACCCCTTACGCCTTCCCCTTCCCCTTACCCCTTCCCCTTACCCCTTCAAGGGGGAGGGGGAAGGGGTAAGGGGTAGAAATTGGATTGGGCCTTAGTCTCTGTATCCGTTTCTCTCTCCGCACAACGCACTTGTTGTTGCGGCCAGGCGCTATTCCCAGCCAGGGGTCTATTACGAAGGGTTTTGGCGTGTGTGTGTGTGTGTGTGTGTGTGTGTGTGTGTGTGTGTGTGTGTGCGTGTGCGTGTTTGTGGTGGGGGGGAATTTGCTGGCAGTGATTCATTTCAAGAAAGAGGAAAAGAAAGTGGGTTTCATGTTTGTTGACAGCCGCTAGCCAATCAACACATTTTAATCATCCCGCGTCACGTTGTGTGTGTGTGTGTGTGCGCGTGTTACGAGGGGCCAGTATTAATTTTAGATTCAAAAGCCGCCGTCACTTAATTCTGCACGACACAGAGCCTTTGGGGATGGAGTTGGCGAGTGTCTGCTCTGCTATTTCCCAACCATAGTGCATACTGCACAGAGACTATTTGAAAAACGAAGACCACATTCCCAATCTATATTGTATGCAAGCACTTCAGCCACAATTCTCAAGAACAATGAGCCATTTCAAATGACACAGCTGGTGCAGGAGCACCTGTGCAACGGAGTGCTGGGGTTGAAAGGCAGATGAGAAGGAACAGATGCAAAAGTAAACTGAACAAAAACAGAACTAAATTGCTCATTGTTTAAAAAACAGTTTGAATGTCCTGATTCTGTCATTTACATATCGCATTATCATTTCAGAAGTAATTTAAAACCTAAGGTCCAGCCAAGTTATTTTAGTCATTTGTGTTTTTGTTTTCTGTTCTTGGTTCCTTTCCCCCTGCTGTCTGTCTGTCTGTCTGTCTGTCTGTCTGTCTGTCTGTCTGTGTGTCTGTCTGTCTGTCTGTCTGTCTGTCTGTCTGTCTGTCTGTCTGTCTGTCTGTCTGTCTGTCTGTCTGTCTGGCTGTCTGTCTGTCTGTCTTGTCGGTGTATGACTTTTTGACAGTTACGTTTACCTATTATTACACCATTCTAAGTAGTTGTCATGGATTGCATCAGTCCTTCACCATGGACTGCGTAAAGAGATGCCTGCTTCATAATTAGGGCTTGCAAAAAAAAGATTGGATAAACTAACACACAAATACGGGACACATCATTTGCCAGCTGGAATGCCAGTGACTGAAAGAAATCTATGCGAAATTGCATCATATTGTGTATGGATGTTTGGCATTGTGTTGGTTGTTTTTCCCTTTTCCTCTCTTGCTTCCTGTTGCTCGGCTGTTGTCTAGGGCAACCAGGAGTCTCAGTAGCATCGGGCAGATGTTCATCATGCATTCTTCTTTTTTTTAACACAATATTGAAAAAAAAAAAAAAAATTCAGACATACCATATTCAAACATAACATACCATACATTTTTTATTTATTAATGGACAAGACTTGGTCTTGTGTTGTTGTATTCTTATGTTCACTGTCTGCAGAGGCGCTCCTGAGATTTTTTTAATGTATGGAGTGACATTGAAATGTTCTCAAAGTCTAATGCATTCTTGCCATTGAGCTTGACTTGTACGCTATTATGGCAGGACGTGTGTGAATAATGAATGCAGTTCTAGGATATATACATATATACCTATAGAGTGGACCTTCCTATTGGTCAATGTTAATAGTTAGCCAGGCAAAGGGGCAAAGATCATTTTGTGGGTGTGCCTGGAATAAATTAAAAAGTAAACTTAAAAGAAATCTGAACTTGCTTGGTGTAATTTGTGACAAACGTATTTAAGTTAATTGGATCAAAGGCAAAAATATTTTTTTATTCAATGTATAATATAGAAAAAATGATCTGGACAATGAGATTGTGTGGCAAGAAAAACAACAACACAGTAATTAAATCCAAACTTTAAATAGTGCAGATACAACTTGAAATTGCTGTTTACTGAATCGCATCACATGAAATGGATGAACCCTCGTGAGATTGATGACTCAAAGTTATTTGGCACTCCATTTAGAGGAAATTGTCCCAAAGCAAACATGCACACACACACACAAGTCTAATAAATTAAAGCTTTGATTTGATCACCAACATGAGTTGTGTGTCCATGAACACAGCCCTTGTGGCCCATGAAGCACATGCACTGATCACTGACAGCACTAAATCTTATTATGTCCTCATCATACGTAAATATAGTCCAGAAATTAATTTAGATTAATGTGATTTTGTCTGTGCATGCCCCAGCAAGAAAGGCAAAGGTTTCTGGCTTGCAATTTAAGAGTCTTTACAAGTACCTTGCCAATGCAATTATAATTTTAATTAGGTGTGATGGTTATCAGGCCCTACAGTTGTATCAAAAGGATCTTCAGCGTAATGGCAGAGAGGAGAATTGACTTAATGGATTTCCCTTTGTGGGCATGTTGGTTTGTAGCTGTGCAGCCTCTGTTGTGTTTAATTAAGCTCTTGAATGCATTCTAAAATTACAATTTGTTTGTCATAGCGACCATCAATTACCTCATACCAAACAAATAAAATGCTATGTTTGTTTGTTTTTTTATATTATTTTAATTCATTTCTGAAACATGCCCCGCTGCCGTATGATGAATCAAACTGAGCACATAAACAATAAGAAATTCTATGGAAATGTACAGCAGCAGGAAATACAGTCATGTGCGCCCTACCGTCCACCACTATGCATGTTTGTCTCCTCTTTTTATTTATTTATGTTTACAGAGCCTCTTTGGAACCCATTGAATGAGTTCACGGCAGATGCAGGACTGGTTTCCTTAAACGGTTGTTGCTTATCGCCTCATAGAACAGCCCCCTAAATAGAAAGCAGGGGATTAGGACGGATCGGGGCAGGATCAGAGGACTGGGATTGGAGCTGTGGGAGCCACATCTGTGAAGCTGTGCCAGATCCCAGTGGACACCAGGCCCTTGGCAGCAGATATTCTTAGGAGTCCACAGTGAGAGAAAGCATGAGTGGGACGACGTCACTTCAATATTAACTTCTGCTGCTGACCCTTTTCCCCCAGTCATTTTCGTTCGTGTACCCTTTGCCTTGAGTTGGCTGTCTGCTTTTCAATTCATTGGCGCTCTCTCTCTCAAACATACACTCACACGCACACACATATTACGCACACAGATACAGACACACTGACACACACCCACGCATACTCACACTGACACACACAAACACATTGTTATTATCTTTGGGAATGCAAATGCACAAACCAATGTTTTTTGTTCCCTTCTTTATTTTCTTACCTTTGTTTCACCTCATGTTGTTATCCTCTGGACACCGTAATGGAGTCTTCGGACTGAAGCTTTTAGAGCACCATATCTAACCCTTTGAAGAACACTGTTCAACATGTCTTTAACAATGTATCATTTCAGAATGCCACCAAATATGAGCGGTCCACCTGAAGACCTGTGCACCGTATGCATTCTGAGCTAATAGGATCTGATGCGGAGCAGTTGAGAGCTGCAACCTTTACTGGATTTGTGGAGCCCATCACATGTGTTTGTGTTCATCACTAAAGTAAAACAAAGTGTTTCTCAAGGAAGCTTCACTAGTCATCTCTAGTGAAAGCCTATTTTCCTCGCTACTCGGAACACATGCAGCTCAGGCAAATTAGGGAGTGTGAGTTGCCAATAGGTGTAAATGGCGGGGGACGGAATGAGTGACCATGCGAGGGATGGAGTCTCAGATCAGAATGTGTCCATACCTCATACACACGTATTAGGATGACACCCAGAGTTAATGATAGAACTACTCTCGCTTCCACTCGAACACGTTCGTCTTTCGTTTATTTCCTCTTTGGTGGACTTGACCTTGATAATATAAGGCCCAATTTGCAGAGCAGATGCTTTTTCATGTTTTTCGAGTAAAGTGGAAAAACATCGCTAAAAATCGCTACCAATATGTAGCAACCTATTTGCTTTCCTGTTGCTCAATGTTGTTCAATAAATATTCTTCGTACTTAAGATACTTCATCATTAAAGCATGTACTTTAAAGGTGTAACGTACAAATGGAAAATACCAACATGGATAGCTGTTTGATTAATAGAGCTAGTGTAGAACTTGGAGCCTACTATGGGTGCCAGTGGATAGGCCTATAGTAAAAAACGTTTTATTTACTCAGTTATTTATATACAGACAAACAGGTTACACATATCTCCCAAAATGTGGAGGAGCTAATGAATCTGCACATTTGCACAAATGGCCAAGTGAAAATCTAAAATAATTCCAGGCAATATATTTGAGATGCAGTCTACACTGAAAGTAGTTCCAATATGGATATCATTTGTTTTTAGATTCTGTGAGACCCAAAATGTCTCCCCGGCCTTACATCCTTAAGCAGACCCAAACATGGCAGATGAAGTGAAATGGCTTAAACAGCATGTTGTATTTCCTAATTACAAGGTATTTCCAAGTAAAATAGGAGTATAAAGCAAGACAAGAAGAAAAATATATTTTATTGTCATACAATCTTTAATTGTGATTGTGGAAATGAGGAGATGACCTTGGAATGTCGAAACGTGAAGCCTCTTTAAAAACCCTTGATATCCATATATAGCCCTTAGTTTCAATGCCCTCTTCTTTCATAAAGAGCATATCCGTGTGATGGAAAGTCTTATTAAAGTCGACAAGTTCATTTGTTTGAGTCATTTAGGACACACAAATCCTCTAATGGCTAATGATTTATTGCAGGAAAGACTTTCCGCAGTCACACCGTTGTCGGACCTTCGCTCCTGCCAACTACGGTGTGGGTAAGGGGGGGGAGGGGGCACGTGTCACGATATGTAGGGAAATTAATGTGGAAGGAAGTTACTGTTTTGGACTCGCAAATTAATCACAGGAGGAGACGGCTGTGAAGGAGGAGTGGAAATTAGTGCTCTGTCAGGAGTGTTCCCTGGCACTCAACCTGCACTCCAAACTCGGGGTGGAGCACATGAAAAAGGGACGAGATCTAAAGTCCCTCGCACACATAGTGTTTGTCTACCTGTGTTCGCAGTGGGAGAGGCAGCCGGTTGGGACGGTGTTCACGGCCTGTGAAGAAAAAGGAAGAAAAGACCTGAAAGTCAAAGCACATGAGTGAGAGAGGGAGAATCGGGGCAGGAGAGAGCATGATATTCCAAAGATGCATTTCAAACGATGAGCAGCAGTTCTCTTATGTCTTTGTTTTCTTTGAAAGATACCTTAAAGAAGATATCTCACGAGACGCAAACACAAAAGACGGTCAGAATTTGAATACTTCATCAGAACAGCATAGATACATCTCTATTCATGTCCCACTGGGTCATGTTAGTACGATAGTACTTGCATACTAGCTAGTGCTAGTACGGTGGGGCAGTGCAGACAATAAAGTGTTCAGTCTTTTCACAGGCCATGGATGTTATGTAACTTAGTCCGCCTGCCTCAAGTAATAGACCCATCACATTTTGGCATATCCACCAGCATCAAGCACTGTGATTTTGCCCTTAGTGTTTGTCTTCAATAGTTTGATGCTGTGCTGCTTCATGATGTCTAACCCTACAAACATTCTTGTTGGCTGCCTTATTACATGCCTCTCCCCAATGCTTTATACAAACATAACAGACGTTCCTTGAACGGGCACACTTTCAATTTGCTCTTTATGCATGTTGGAACATCTGAAAGTACAATGTTAAATGTAGTTAAATGCTGTTCTATTTAACGCCCTAAACAAAACGTGATCATTTTAATTGTATCTCATTTTTTCCAAGAGTAATATATTGGGATTCAAATTTCAGCAAGTTCTGTTTAACAAGCTCACTTGCAAGTGGCTGATGACCATTTCTTACTGATGTTAACATTAAAGTATCCCTCGTCTTTCGAATTCACTTCCTAGGAAAGGAGTGGCAACACAAAGTCTCACATAAAATGTTATCCATCACTCAATCCAACTTAGAAACGTGGAACTTTCTAATAGAATTACAAACATGACTGCGTAACCCTGATTATGGAGCACACTCATTAGCGTTGTCGAATAACTGCATGATTTATTTGTTTTATTTTGAGCTGATTGTTTAGAGCGCCCAAGACTCAAAATAGCAAACCTTGATAGGGTTAGGGGCTATGTCTCACTGCTTACAGGGAAGAACAGTTTCATGCTTAGAATAAATCAGCATTGATGTGTCTAATATGTTTGTGAAGTGATCATGTTAAAGTTAACATGATGTTACTTTAGGTTATCATGTGAAACCTTTTTCGAAATTACATTGTGAATCAAAAGAAAAGTAAAATGTGATTGTATCTGCATATGCAGATGCAGTAGAGGAACTTTTTAGACCAATTAGGATCCGGACCAATGCACACAGCTTGGGTTTAGATCTCTTTTAAATCATCCTGGTGCAGGGATGAAAGCTTACGCTGTCTCTGAAACAGACGGCGTGCTCCTTACCTGGGAAATGGGAGGATGAGGCAAAGGGCCTCTGGGATAGATCCTTGCCTTGGGCACATGTGAATGACACAAAAATGCTTGGTACCGCACAGAACTACATAATTCCTCGAGTCGGCAAGCAATCCCACAGCGACGCTGGGCCGCCAATTGCCGTGGTCCCAACTTTCAAGCTGATATCTCATAATGACTTTACTTGCTGACTCCATGTTGGACTACAAGCAATGTTTAATCTCTTTTCTCCCCGAAAATAAGTTTAAAAAAAGATTCTTGCAGTATTTGGCATAAGATAAGTTTAATGAGAGGAGATTAAGACGATGATTTCACAGTCAGCCAGCCTAATTTGCTCTGGAAGGTTGTTCCAGAGTCGTTTGTCATTAACGTACCAATAGAGCAATCCTTGTGCAGGGAAAAGTGTGATGGCAGATGGCTGCAGATCAGCAAGCGCTGTAATGGCTGATGTTGTAATATGACTGCTGGTGTGCCGAGAAACCGGAGTGCTTTGCTTGCTTTTATTTGGGTTGAGTTGAATCTGCTTAAAAAGTGATCAGACATGTTGGTTTATGGAATAATTACCTTGAGATGCCCAGATGTGTGTCTTACATATAGTTTGAAGTGCTTTGCTTTGGTTTAAGATGAGTGAGAATCTCTCTGGAAATAGTTTTGATATACAAGCTCTATTTTGATGCATTTTATGCATTCTGGGACCTTACTTACATTGAAACATGTTTTAATCAGTGAAAAAAACAAATACAAATACACCCACGCCCACACAGTTTAGTGCATGCCAAGCACTGTAACTAGTGCAACCATATTTACACTGAAACATGGCTTAAACAGTGCAACAAACACACACAAATACACCCATGCCTACACAGATTAGTGCATGCCAAGCACTGTAACAAGTTCAACTAGTGCTTTCTTTCTCGCTGTCTCTTTTTATCTCGGTGTGTGTCTTTTTCTCTCTTGCGCTACAATGTGTGTGTGCCAAGCTGTTGGAAGTAGAACGACTTCATGAATGATCCATCACATGCATACGTTTTTTCATCAATGGTATCATATTCCTTTTAGGGCTTCACTGCCTTATTGGAATGTCAGCTGCACAGATCTGTGGCTATTTTTTAATTATTATTTTTGAAATTATTGTTGTATAATTGTTTTTAGATCCGCTATTCATTAAACACTCAGGGCTGTAGCCTCGGAAGCCAAGGCCTAAGTATACCACTGGTATGAGGTCAGAAAAGATAATTGCGGAGAGAAATAACATTAGCATAAAGCTGTATTAATAGGGCATAGCCTGGGCTTCTACAGTGTCAACAATATGAAAATACTCAGCATAAAGCGCACAACAACGTCAAAGAAACAGACATCCATATACATCACATGCACAGTTGCAACACCATATCTGTCGGATTATCCCATTGTCACATCACATTACAATGTGATTACACCTATGTCTAAAACTAATCAGACAAAATATGTGCCGAAGTGCTAAGTGGAAATGAAAGTTTTACCAAATCCTGTTGGAGATATAAAGATAAAGATAAAGATAAAGATAGACTTTATTGTCATTGTACAGTCACCTACACAACGAAATTGGGAGTGCCAACTGAAGGTGCATTACACATACAAAATAAATAAATAAATACATATAGAAAACACATCTTTCTTATGAACCAAATCTTTAAATGCAGCAGAATCAGCAGACCGTTCCACATAAACGCCAGCCATCTTTGTCTCAATGGCGCTTTTACCGTCATCGTATCAAAACTTCCCAAATATTAGATAAAATGTCGTAATCGGCCAAACCCGGGCCAGGTCTGCTGGAAATCTGTCTGAACTGGAGGGGGATAATACCATCTACCAGAGCAAATAAAACGAGTTTGCCCTGTTCTGAATTAGGTTTGTTGAACGAATAAATGTACTTAGCATTGATGATAATCATTTGATAATGATGAATGAGGGGTCTGTGACATGCAGCTCATCTGGTGGTGGGGTAAGTCTTTGGGCCCTATCTTGCATCCGGCACAATTGACTTAATCTCTGGCGCATGTGTCGTTGCTAGTTTGCAACTGCCGCAGAGCGTTCTTTTCCCTCCTGCGCCACGCGTCGGTAAATAAGGGAATGATCTTGCGCCTCAAGGGGCGGTTCGGCGAAAGGAGGAGGCGTGTTCTGGCGCAAACGTTCCCTGGTGCTATTTTGCAGTTTCAGAAACCACTTGCGCCACAAACCAGGAAATACCTGGTTTAAAGTCAGTGGCGCGTTGTTCAGATGCTATTTTAAGGTCGCGCATACTTTATTCTCTCATCTACCTAGCCACACATTTTTGGTAAATTATTTGGGAAAGAACAGCTGATACAGTGGTAACAAGTTGTACTTTTAAAGCACAGGGTGCACAAGGTGGAGTAGATTGGTCAACATCTTTGTCCTTTCGTGACACAATTCACTTTTTTAATTTAAGTGGGAAAGGATGAGCCTTTGATCTTTCTACCACGACCCTTTGAGCCTTGGAAAAATTTATATTTCGGTTTGGGAGTTAGAACCACCTCCTCCTCCCTATCCCTTCCTAGAATCTCCTCCCAGAGGGTCTTTAATGGTGAGGGTCAGCAACAGCGTGAGCTGATGGCACTCGACACAAGACAAATTGATGCAAACGGTGGATTCTGTTTACTTGAACGACGGCTCCAATGAATTGGCCGAATCGGCCAGAGGACTGTATGTTTAATTCTTTTATTTTTCAATATGATAACCTTGTATATAATCGAACCATGTACTGGGCCTATTGGCTTTAGAGAACGATCCAGATGGCTTTGGGATCGGACCGCGGCGACGCGCAGACAGAGCCCAGCACTATGAGCTCGGCCCACAGACACACAGATGTAGCGACGGCGCGCCGAAGCACTGTGAGTGCAAGCCCTCCTAGTTATCCCATCGGTCCACAGTCATTTGGGAAGTAAACTATATAATATGGGCCACGTCAATTGCCTTTCATCATCATAAGATATGGCAAGTTGACAGTGGCGTAAGTAGGTCATTAAGGGCCCCGGCGCAATCATTTTTACAGCCACCCAATAAAAGGATGTAAGTCAAATTCAGATTTGAACCAATAGGCGGGCATACAATTAGTTTGGGTTACTTGAGCATAACGATTTCAGCCTTTTCAAGTTCAACAGATAAATTGCATATAAAGAAATATAATCAAATACAACATTTTATTTTTTATTATATTTTGGTGAAAGCCTTGTGGTTTTCTAGGGTATCAAACCTTAGATTCAAGGTTCATACATGACATATAGTCAACGGTGATCATTGACCAACAGGCCAATGATCCATCTGGTGGACAAAAAACGGTTTTATAATTGTGTAAATTAAGGATTAGCAGTCATGAAACAGTCATGTTTCCTAACTTAACTTGAAGCATAAATAAATGATTGTCTTCAGCGTGCAGTGGCGACCTTGATCCGGCCCCAAATAGTATTTACCGCCATCCACACTATCAAATGTCACTCCCGGGTTTTTACTGAAAACCTGGCAGCCCTGGAGTCCAAGACTGGATAAACAATTTTTGAAGAAAGAGGAAGTCCATAAAGGCAGAGGAAGTTGTTTGTCATTATTTATTTGTGGTAGGTTTGCTTAAAAGTACCCAGACTACTTCAGCATAGACCTATTCCCATGCAAGTTATGCAACAAAAGCATCACGTGAAGTAATCAAGAGACTTTCTACTAGACAGAATATCAAATGAAAGGGAATACTATATTGGTTGGGAGTGAGTAAAACAAGCTGAGAATTAACTATGCAAAGAAAAAAGATGAAGTCAAATGCACTTGGCTGTAGTTCAACCACTGGCCAAAAGTAGGTAGTTTCAGTGCATATTACCAATAGCAAAGACCAGCAATACAGCATACACCATATGTAAGTGGACATTCATTTTCTGTTGTACGTTAATGGGGGAAGGGGAGCTGCATGCAACATCATTAAGATCAAAAACAAATGTGAACGATGATATTTTTCATGTTTTTGCAGCGTGCAGTCGTGTGCCACGTTAAGGATTGACAGTTTGTTTTCATGCGGGTCCTTTATACTTGTCTTCCGACTCCAGCAGATTGTGAATAATATGGCATCGCTTTTTTCTTCACTTCCCCCTTGATCAACTTATTCAGTACAACGCTTCTCAGGAATGCTTCTTCCAAAGCATGTTGTCAGGAAAGGAAAGGAGCAGCTTCCCTTGCATGTTCTGAAGTGATAGAATACCGGTCCCTCTGCCAGCCCAGTTCCCCCGGGTAAGATCCAACCCTGCCATGGCCCAAACCAGCCCTCCACTAGCAGAGACTGTTAGTGTGCAGTCTCTCCCCCCACCATCACAATCATGGCTCCTGTGTACTGAATCTAATCCTAATTGAACTATATAAT